>NW_007257496.1:105567-165125 GCF_000164805.1 Carlito syrichta | reverse complement strand
GAAGCTGTGGTTCAGAATGTATATGCTGATTCTAGCATCCACGAACAGGTGTATGAGCACACTGGAACCTATTTCCCTATGCCTTATATTCTGTCCATGTAGCAGTATGTAGTCTTGGTCCCTAGATTAAAATGGGAGTATAAAAGGGGAAAGTAATGGAGGAAGGGGGGGTCAGTAGGAAGTTAGAGAGAGAGAAGAGCGAGAGGGAAAACAGACATACATACCAACTATCAGGTGAGAAAGAGACATAAGGCCGGAAAGAAGTGAAAAAAGACACGTAAGAAAGATTCCCTAAAGAATACTGATAACTACACAGAGACAGGCCAATATAATCATGAAACAGTGTAAGTCAGAAGGCAAACAACAAAAGTGATCAAAATAAACAGTCAAAATGATAAAATCATAAGTCACAATAAGAGATCATACTAAAATCACTTCAGCTCTGATCTCCAGCCTCTCCCCTTTGTTTTTCATTGCAGGCAGCTAGATTTACTGGCAGTTTGGGTTTGGCTGCCTGAGAATTGCTTTTGTCTGATTCAGCATAGGGGTGGGACTTTGTCTCCTGTTTAGCAGCGTTACCTTAGGAACCGAGGTGGGGGTTGTTGATAGGTGGGTGGGGCAATGGAATTCTCTGCCTGGAGAATGGTGGAGGCAGATTCTCTTTCGTAGATCTGTTTCTCTCCGCTTGTCTGGGTCCCCAAGCTTGGGGTCACGCGATGAGTGCCTCAGTCAGGATGGGCCCGGAGCTCCAGAGCTCCAAAGCTCCAACGGGCAGGCTTGAGTGGCAAGAGTGGCCCTGGGCCCCCCACAGGGTACTTCAGCCAGGAATGGGACCAGTGTCTCTGAGGGGCAGGTGCCCAGAGCCTCCCTGAGTGACTGGTGGCTTGGTGCTGGGTGCCAGGTGAGAGACGATGTAGCCAGGGAGTGAGCTGAGACCTGAGACTCCTACGCACGCAGTGGAACAGCAGCAGCAGAGGGCCGCAATATCCGGCCCTGGGTGGGACCGAAGGTCCCCGGGCCTTGGACCAGCGTGGCTGGTGGTGGGCTGGGGGATGGGGGAAGAAAAGTAAGAGTCTTTTTGGGAACTCACGTTCGGAGAATCTCACAAGTCCACCTATGCCGTCGCCATCTTGATTAGATACTTGCTGGGCAGGTATAAACTTAGATGAGATCTTGAGGAACTGTATTCATTCATTTTTAAATATTTTATTATTTTAGAGTAGTTTCAGCTCACAGCAAAACTGAAAGGAAGGTCCAGAGATGACTCATATACTTCATCTCCCAACCCCCTTTCCCACATCCAGAGCCTCCCCCCTGACAATGTCAGTATCTCCCATCAGAATGGTACCTTTACTATAATTGATAAACCTCCATTGACACATTGTAATCACCTAAAGTCTATAGTTATATTAGGGTCCACTCTTGCTATTTTAACTTCTATGAATTTAGACTAAGAAATATCCTTAGAAAAGGTCTTTTAAAATACAAACCATGGCAGAAGTTTTACAAACTTTTCTGGAGTGAGTCAGGACCAGAGAGAGAGAAGTAAATAGGTAACAGGGTATTGCCATGAGTCAAGTTGCACAAGACTGAAGCAATGAAGGCACAAAGATGGATCTGTTCACAGATGAAATGTAGATGCTAATGGAGTGGGAGAAGTAAATTATTATAAGATAACAGCCATTATGCTTTTGGATCCAGCGCTTCCTACTCCATAGGTTAAATAATGCCAGACGTCGATTTAGTTCTTAGGGAAAAGGGGACATTGAGTGTCCGTGTAGGACACGGCTATTAAATATCTACTATGTGTGAACTCTGACTTGTGCTGAAGACAAAAAATATAAATTAGATATGGTTGTGGTCCTCCGGGGACTCATATCTTATTAAATGTGAATAAGGCTTGGACATGTTTGTGTGCAAAGATTTTGGTTGAACATGTATACATGTGACTCATCATCCTATGCATGGTACCAGTTGCTACAGCAGTAGATAGAGAAGCTCATGAGAAACACAGAGAGCCACAAGGGACAGGGACAAGGACAGAAGCCTGTGGAATACAGCAGTCAGTAACAGTATAGGAAACAGGAAGAAAGGGTTAGACACAAGGGAGAAGGTTCAGGATAATAGATTTATTTACTTCAGAGTATTTGAGCAAGGTGGGAATAAGCTGACTCTATTGGGTATGCAATCAGGAGGATAGTCAGCAATGTTAGTGAGAACATCCTCCTGGGATATTAGAGTGAGATTGTATTATACAGAATGTACAAGAGGCTAGAAAACAAAGAGTATGAGTAAAACCTATTCAGTTGAGCTGAAACTTTGCATAGAATAGTCTCAAAGGGATATGGTCATTTTTTTTTTATTGAAGGAAAAAGAAAAACCCTCTGCACAAATATCTGACCTAAATAAGCTATGAGACTAATATCTGAGACCGAAAAAAATAATTTACTAATAGCCTAGTTTTAAAATTACCTTATTTTATTGTAAAACAATTTTTAAATTATTCTCAGAAGAAGAGGCTAACATAATCAAGAGAATACTACAAACCATAAAAATACATTTTTGTCCATTAACTGATGAATGGGTAAAGAAAATATGGGATATATGTACAATGGAATACTATTTGGCCACAATAAAGAATAAAATTCTGTCATTTCAGCAATATGGATGAACCTAGAATACACTGTGAAGTGAAATAAATCAGGTGCAGAAAGATAAACAGTGCATGTGCTCACTTATACATGGGAGCTAAAACAATGAGCTCAAAGAAGAGTACAATTGTAGTTACTAGAGCTAAGAAGAGGAAGGAGAAAGGAGGGTAGGCAGAGGCTGGTTAATGAATACAGGGTTACAGCTAGAAAGGAATAAGTTCTAGTGTTCTGTAGCACAGTAGTGTGAATATGGTCCACAAATAGTATATATATATTTAAAACTAGAAAAGAGGATTTCGAATGGTTACAACATAAAGAGTTGATAAATGTTTGAGGTGACGGATATGCTAATTACCCTGATTTGATCACTCCACATTGTATACATGTATAAAATATCACTCTGCATTCCAAAAATATGTAGTTATTTTATACATCCACTAAAAGTAAAAGGAAAAAATATGCCCTTAAAAAAATAAATCTTGGAAGCCAGGCTCAGTGGCTCAGCCTGTAATCCCGTGCCTTTGGGAGGCTGAGGTGAGTGGATTGCCTGAGACTGCGGGTTCGAGACCCGCCTGGGCAACTTGGCAAGACCTCATCTCTACAATAAATCAAAAAATTAGCCAGGTGTGGTAGTGCGCGCCTATAGTTCTAGCTACTTGGAAGGCTGAGGCTGAAGGATCGCTGGAGCCCAGCAGGTTGAGGCTGCGGTGGCCGGGAGCGGCCACTGCACTCCAGTCTGGGTGACAGAGTGAGACTCCAACTCAAAAAAAAAAAAGAAAAAAAAATAATAATAAATCTTGGCATAATACAAATATAAAGCAATCTTATAAACACAGCTTCTGATTCTTCTACATATAATGATGAGTTAATTTATATTGCTATATAAATATTCTTTCTTTTAGTACTTTAAGCACTCTCATTTGATCAATAAAATGTCATTAAACAGTATGATGGATATTTATGGTCACATGGAATAGCTGTCAAGATGTTAAGCATTCCTAGTAATTCTAGTTGAAACAGACATCTGTGGGATTGTGGTGTATACCACAGAAACACATTTACAAATTACCTGGACCCCTGCCAGTTTGTGTCTAAGTGGATTATTAACTGGGTGCATTCCCAGACAATTGTTCTTTCTTGTGGGAAAGGCAATGAATGGCATCCTTATTTTATTATTTCATAGATGTCTGTGTAATTTTTCCATCTATGCTGGCTTTTTGAACCTATCGACAAGCAGTGAGGCAGAACTTCTATCCAGTGAGATAATTAGCCCATAATAATATTTTAGGAGACACCGTAGCAGATTATAACACTTTCAAGGACTCCAAAGAACCAGGTTTGAGAATGGAAATAAGTCTTCCTTTATTTTCCTTCCATCTTCCTTGAAATTTCAGCCCAAAATCTTGACTGAGAAGGAATTGTGAGAAATGTGGGAGGACTAGAATTGGAATCCCAAAAGCAAAGTGGTCAAGTAAGATAGCAATAGCCCAGCAGGAGGGTGTAGTCCAGGAGAGGAAGAGAGGAAGATGACTGACTGAGTAGACGGAAATGGTTCAGTAGAGAATAGAGTCCACATGAGGCAGATGGCCCAGAGCCCTGGGGAAAGGGGAATTGGTTACAAATAGGGGAACTGAGCAAATAGTAAATATACTGAAGATAATGGAAGGCAAGTTTTGCACTATAGGAGAAAGGAATTACAAACACGGAAAAGGAAAAAAGAAAATTAGAATGCACCTTCTGGTGTTGAATCAAAATTAGGGAATCAGTTTGAATTCATGATTTTTATGATGTAACTATAGATATGGAAACAAATGAAACTATAAATGCTGGTGGTGAGTGTGTGTGTGCAAACATTTCAACTCTCGATTTTGCTTTCTGAATTTCATTCCCTTGGAACCAGGACTCCTTAGAGAAGTGGGTGATTCTGGGATTGGGCAAGGAAAGTGTAAGATGAGCCTGGATATCTTATTCTGCCTGAAAATGAAGAAGTGTTCCAAGAATGCTGGGGATATGTCAAATGAATATGGAAGCCAACTTGAAGGGGTTTTTATTGGACAGATGTGGGACACTTTGAGTATCAAAATAAATAATGGTAGCAACTGATTATAACCGTGGACTAAAATAGTGGTCTGCCAGTTTATATTGATATGAAATAGATGAATAAATTAAGTGGGGGGAAAGATAAAGCTTTCCTTTGAGTATAAGTCAACTAATAAAAGGCAAATTACCATTTGGCAAGCATCATAGTAATAGATTCTAGAGAGATGTTTCCATGTTCTTAAAACATATACCTACAAAATGCTTGTTGAAGAAAAATGGGGAAATGTAGTGGGAATATCAAGGAGTGAACACTTCATCAAGCTATTAACATTGCCTGTAAAGGGACAAAGTTAAATTGTGTGCCACTTGTGTGTAATGCGAAGAACATCATATAACTTCTGTGACACCCTTGCCAAAGTGTACAGCCTGAATAGACTTATGAGAAAGCATCAGAAAGATACGTTTTGAGGGACATTCTTCAAGGTGTCTGGTCTTCATAGGTGTCAGGGACTTGAAAGTCAAGAAAAAATTGAGGCAATACCCCACATGGAAAGAAATCGAAAATACGTGACCACAAAGCATAACAAGTGATTCTGAGTTGGAATTGTTTGCAATTAACGATGGTTGGGAAATTAGAAGAGACTTTAAAGAAATTTAAATTGATCAGTATAGTGAAGTGTTTATTTCTTGACTTTGATGGTTATGTGGTCATGTAGACTATGTGTTATTTGTGGGATATGAACACTGAAGTATCTGTGTATGTGTTCTTAAATGATTCAGGAAAAAAGTTACTTAGATGATTTTTGCAAGCTTTTCTGAAATTTTGAAATTACTTGAAAATATTAAGAAAAAATCATCCCATGTGTATGTGTCAGGGAGTGGACGAGGGTGAAGTAAAGCAGGATAATAAGGAAGGATAATCATAAAGTGACAATTATTGAATCAACGTGATAGGTTCATGTGGATTTGTTATGATGTTCTCTTTACTTTTGTAACCACAGACTTTCTGGACTATAGCACAATGGGAAAAAAATGCTCATGAGACATTATCAAAGAGTCCAACATGTGCAGTTCTGTGATATGCATGTATTTGATTTTCATGAGTGGCATATTATACTTAATAACTTTATGGCCTTTTGCTGTATTAGACAAGATGGAGATAGCAGAAACAGGCTACCAGCCAGGATACAGGAAAGCTTGCTGTGCTCTGATGATCAGCCAAAGTATATCACACTAGAAGACAAAGTCGTGCACTGCAGACACTTATCACTTATCTACTGAAATCATCATGGTCCAAGACACGAGGCTTCTACTTGAATCACTTTTGTTAGAATTATTGTGATCTCTTTCTAAAATTCCTTCCTGTGATGCTCCCACCCAATTTGCCTCCTCTTCTGCGGGATATTTTCAATATAGTTGGCAGCAGAGTCAATTTAAAACAATACAGAGGTTAGACTTCATTTTGTCAAAATAACCTATTGGCTTTCCAACTAGCCCAGAGTGAAAAGATGTTCTTACATAACCTTCAACCCTCCACTCACAGGTAATTTTCTGATGTTATCTCTTAATATTCTCATTGTCCTTGTTTCCTCCAGCTACACTGGCATTTTCCCATATGTTTAGCACATAAAGTAGGTTTGTGTCTCAGAGTCTTTGCCCTTGCTATTCTTTAGAACACTTTTCCATCAAATATTCTATGGCTCACTTCTTAACTTTCTCCAGGTCATAATTTATGTATTTCATTCCCTGCCTGTCCTATTTAAAATTGTGCCAGGTAGGTTCTCCCTTTTCATGTTGTTTATTTAACTACAGCACTTATCACCATATGATATGATATATTACATATTCTACTTCTTTGTTATATTATAGAGTTCCTAAGAGAAAAGAAATCTTATGAAAATGGAAATTCAACTTCATTTATGGTCATGTAATTTCCTACTAAACTGATCTCCCAGAAAATAATGACAGTGAACTCTGAAATAAATACAAGAAACCTAAAAACTAGAAAGTGAAAAACAAGCAGATTCTGGATGGAAGCTGACATTTAGAAGAAAAGATTGACAAAACCTCTTCCTCCCTCCTTTTCCTTCCTTTCTTCCATCCTTCCTTCCATCCTTCCTTCCTTCCTTCCTTCCTTCCTTCCTTCCTTCCTTCCTTCCTTCCTTCCTTCCTTCCTTCCTTTCTCAACATTTAATCTGAGGTAAATCTGCAGTCTGTACTGTGCTTGGTATCCATCTTCAGACAATCTAAAGATAAAAACACTGAGCTATGATTTATTTATTTTAATTTATTTTTTAAAATTTATTTTAAAATTGTGGGGTACAGTTAAGGGTTAGGTTTACAAATATTCATTGTGAAGTTACCCTTGTTGATGAGATGTGCCCCCTCCCCTTCCCCAGCCAAATATCGACTACCATTAATCCCAACTCCCTGCCCCGTCTCCCAGTTTCCCATCACTGTCAATCCTTTTCTTATAGTATTGCAGTAGTTGTTCAAGGTCCACTTATGAATGAGAATATGTGATACTCAGACTTTGTTTCTATGAGAGATCACTCAGTATAATAAACTCTAATTCCATCCAGGTTACTATGAAATTCATGATTTTGTTCTTCCTTATGGCTGCATAATATTCTATCATGTATATTGTGTCACTTTTTTTTATCCAGTCCTCTTTTGATGGACAGTGCAGTTGGTTCCATGATCTTGCCATTGTGAACAATGCTGCAATAAACATATGTGTGTAGGTATCTTTTTTATAGAGTGATTTGAGTTCTTCCGGGTATATTCCCAGTAGGGAGAATGTGGGGTCATATGGAAGGCCGATTTTTAGAACTTTTAGGAATTGCCACACTGATTTCCACAGAGGCTGTAATAGTTTACATTCCCACCAACAGTGAAGTGTTCCCTTTTCACCACATCCTCTCCAGTATCTGTTATTTTTTGTTTTTGATGATGGCCATTCTGATGGAGTTAGGTGGTATCTCAAGTGTAGTTTTAATTTTCATCTCCTTGATGACTAGTGGGGCTGAACAGTTTTTCATGTATCTGTTAGCTGCTCATATGTCTTCTTTGAGAAGTGTCTATTCATATCTTTTGCCCACTTTGTAATGGGGCTGTTTGTTTTCTTCTTTTCAGCATGTTTAAGTTCCTTGTAGATCATTGATGTTGGGCCTTTGTCAGACATAGAGTTGGCAAATATTTTTGCCTAGTCTGTGGGCTGTCTCCCTGCTCTCTTTATGGTTTCTTTGGCTTTGCAGAAGCTTGTAAGTTTAATGAGGTCCCACTTGTTTATCTTATCTCTTATGGTCTGTCCATTTAGGGTTTTGTTCAGGAATTTGTTGCCAGTTCCAACTTCCATAACGGTGTCTCCAGCATTTTCTAAGGTTTTTATGATTTGAGGTTTTACATTTAGGTCTCTGATCCATTTAGAGTTAATTTTTGTGTATGGGGATAGGTAGGAGTCCTATTTCAATCTTCTGCATATGGCCAGTCAGTTTTGCCAGCACCATTTACTGAATAGGTTCTCATCTCCCCAAGGTAGATGGTGGAGGCTTTGTCGAAGATGAGTTGGTTGAGAATTTGAGAGGTTTTGCTTTGGGAATCTCAATTCTATTCCACTGGTCTATATTCCTGTTCTTGTACCAATACCAGGATACTTTGATTATTGTAGGTTTATAATAAAGTTTAAAGTCTGGGAGTGTGATACCTCCTGCTTTGTTTGTTTGTTTGTTTGCTGAGGATTGTTCTGGTTATTCTGGGGCATTGGTGTCTTCCATATGAATTCCTACATTGTTTTTACTAGATCTGAGAAGAATGTTGCTGGTAATTTGATGGGTATTGTGTTAAATCTGTAGATTGCCTTAGGATGGACATCTTAACAATATTGATTGTTCCAATATATTGAGCATGGAATATTCTCCCACTTGTTTTTGTCATCTTTGATTTCTTTGAGCAATGTTTTGTAGTTTTCATTGTAAAGTTCTTTCACATCTCTGGTTAGGAAGATGCCAAGGTATTTCATTTTTTTCGGGCTGTTGTGAATGGAATTGTGCTTTTTATTTGGGTTTCTGTTTGTTTATTATTGGTGTAAAGAAATGCGATTGTCTTTTGCACATATATTTTATACCCTGAGACTTTGCCTAAGTCCTTTATCAGTGCAAGGAGGTTTTTGACAGATTCTCTTGGGTTTTCAAGGTATACAGTCATGTTGTCTGCAAAGAGAGATAACTTGACTTCCTCTTTTCCTGTTTGGATATCCCTGATCACCTTCTCTTTTCTGATTGCTCTAGCTAGGACTTCCTAAACTATATTGAAGAGGAGGGGTGAGAGTGGGCATCCTTGTCTTGTTCCAGTTTTCAGGAGAAATGGTTCCAATTTTTTTCTGTTTAGGAGTATGCTGGCTGTGGGTTTCTCATAGATGACTTTACTATTTTGAGGTATGTTACACCTATGCTTAGGTGTACAAGGGTTTTTATCAAGAAGGGGTGTTGGATTTTATCAAAAACTTTTTCTGCGTCTAATGATATAATCATGTGTTTTTTTATTTTATGTCTGTTGATGTAATTAATTATGTTTATGGTCTTACGAATGTTGAACCAGCCTTGCATCCCAGAGATGAAGCCTACTTGGTCATGATGGATGATTTTTGATATTGTTGTTGAATCCAGTTTGATAGGATCTTGTTGAGAATTGTTGCATCTATGTTCATCAAAGATATTGGACTGTAGTTCTCTTTCTTTTGGGGGTCTTTACCTGACTTGGGTATCAATGTGATGTTAGCTTCTTAAAATGATTTTGGGAGAGTTCCATCTTCCTCAATCACCTGGAACACTTTCAGTAGGATTGGTATCAGTTCCTCCTTGTATGTCTTGTAGAATTCTGCTGGAAAGCCAACTGGTCCAGGACTTTTTTTGTAGGTAGTTTTCTGATGACATAGTCAATTTCCTTTATTTTTATTGGTCTATTTACAGTCTCTATTTCTTCTTGTTTCAGCCTAGGGAAGTTGTGTGATGTCAGAAAGTCCTCCATTTCCTTTAGGTTTTCAAGTTTGTTTCCATACAAGTGTACATAGTAGTCTCTGATGATCATTTGTATTTCTTCAGGGTCTGATGTGACTTCATCTTTTGTGTTTCTGATTGTATTTATTTGGGCTTTTTCTCTCTTTTTCTTGGTCAGTCTAGCCAGGGGAACTTCAATCTTGTTTATCCTTTCAAAGATCCAGCTTTTTGTTTCATTTATTTTTTGTATTATCTTTTTGTCTTCTATGTCCCGGATTTGGGCTTTTATATTGGTGATCTGGATTCTTCTGCTGAAGTTAGGGTTTTGATGGTGTTGCTTTTCTGGCTTCCTTAGGTAACTTGTTAGGCTGTTAATTTGTGATCCTTCTATTTCTTCATGTGTGTTTGTAGAGATATGAATTCCCCTCTTACTCCTGCTTTTATGGCATCCCAGAGATTTTGGTAAGATGTTTCTTCATTTTCATTTGTTTCCAGGTATCTTTTAATCTCTGTTTTAATTTCTGTGTTGACCCAGGAGTTGTTTAGCATCATGCTGTTTAGTGTCCATGTCTTTGTGGTTTTTGGTGGAAACTTGTTGGTGTTGATATTTATTTTTATACCACTGTGGTCTGAGAAGGTGCATGGCATAATTTCAATTTTTTGTCTTGATTTATGGCCAAGGATGTGGTTGATCTTAGAGTATGTTCCATGTGGTGATGAGTGGAATGTATATTCTGTGGTCGTTGGGTGGAGTTCTGTAGGTATCAATTAAGTCCATTTGGTCAAGAGTCAGATTGAGGTTCCAGACCTCCCTGCTGATTTTTTGTCCTGATGATCTCTCTAGTGTTGTGAGGTATTAAAGTCCCCAGCTATGATAGTGTTGAAGTCAATATCTTTTTTAAGTTTACCTAGAAGCTGCTTTATGAAAGTTGGTGTGCCTATGTTTGGTGTATATATGTTTAAGATGGATATTTCTTGTTGATGGATTGAACCTTTTATCATTATGTAGTGGCCCTCTGTATCTTTTTTAATTTTGATAGCTTAAAGGGTATTTTACCTAAATTTAAGATTGCAACTCCTCCTTTCTTTTGTGTTCCGTTCACCTGAAATTTTGCTTCCTATCTTCTTACTTTGAGTCTGTGGGTATCCTTTCTGGTGAGATGAGTCTCTTGGAGATAATATATTGTTGTCTGATGATATTTTATCCATTTTGCCATTCTATGCCTTTTCAGTGGTGCATTTCGTCCATTCACATTTAGGTTAATTATTGAAATGTGAGAGTTTATCCCTGTCATGAGGTTCTTATAGAGTTGTTGTTGTTCCTGTTTGTTTGCTGTCTTTCTTTTGGTTTTGGGGTTGATTCATGTGGGTTTTCAATCTTTTTCCTCAGCCAGGCTCAGTGGCTCAGCCTGTAATCCCGTGCCTTGGGAGGCTGATGTGAGTGGATTGCCTGAGCCTATGGGTTCGAGACCCATCTGGGCAACTTGGCGAGACCTCATCTCTACAATAAATCAAAAATTAGCCAGGTGTGGTAGCGCGTGCCTGTAGTTCCAGTTACTGAAAGGCTGAGTCAGAAGGATCACCAGAGCCCAGCAGGTAGAGGCTGTGGTGGCCTGGAGCAGCCACTGCACTCCAATCTGAGTGACAGAGTGTTTCCAACTCACACACAAAAAAATCTTTTTCCAGTACTCTTGTCAAGAATGTTGTCGCTCTTTTTTCCTTTTCTTCTGTGTTTAATACTTTCTTAAGTAATTCTTGTAGGGGTGGTCTGGAGGCAGCATAAGTCCTTAGGGATTGGATGTCTGGGAAAGATTTTAATTCTCCCTCACTGATGAAGTTTAGCTTAGCTGGATAGGTTATTCTTGGTTGAAATTGTTTCTTTGAGAACTTTAAAGATTGGACCCTATGCTCTCCTAGCCTAATGTGTTTCTGTAGATAAATCTGCTGCTATTCTAATTGGTCTTCTAGATAAGTAGTCTGACCTTTTTCTCTTGCTGCCTATAGGATTTTTTCTTTTATACCTACTTTGTTTAGGCAAATTATTATGTGTCTAGGAATAGGTCTTCTCATTTGTTGTCTTGCAAGGGTTCTCTGAATCTCTTATGTTTGAATTTTTGCATCACTGATGAGATGAGGGAAGTCTTAAATAATTTCATGGAATGTTTGTTCCAGAGTGGTCTCTGTCTCTCTGCCTCAGGAAGTCCAATTACTCTTAGCTTCAGTCTCTTGAAGTAATCACTCATCTCTTGAAAGTTTTGTTTTGTCTTTTTAAGCTTCTTTTCTATGTTTTTGACAGTTTGGGTTAGTTCTATATTTTGGCCCTCAAGCTCTGAGATTCTTTCCTCTGCTTGGCTAATTCTGCTTTCCATGTTTATCAGTTTGCTATTTATTTCATTCACAGTATTCTTTACTGCTGTTATCTCAGTAATCAACTCCTTCCTATTTTCCTCTTGTTTTTCCTCAATTCTTTCAAATCTCTCTATTAATGTCTTGATATCTGGATTTGTAGTTTGAGACCAGTCATTCTGGGGGCTCTTTATTGTTTGCATTTCAAAGTCTGTTTTCTCGGTGTCTGATTTACCAGGGCTCTGTGAGAGACTCATATTCTTCTTTTGATTTTTCTTCATTTGTATAGATTTTCCTCCCTCCTCCTTTTCCTCACCTTTCTTCTTTAATTCTGTTGTTCAGGGGTGGTGGGGTTGCTTTTACTTTTTTTGTTCAATCTTCTGTTCTTCCTTATATGGGTCCTCAGGTTTTGTTCACTTCTGAAGCTGGACTGTTGGTTGGGTGCTGTTCTTTTTGCAGTTTTAAGTTTTAATGGCAGGGGGAGAGCTGTGATTCAGAATCTATCTGTAGAACCCAGTATCCACCAACAGGTGTATAGGCACCCTGGGACCTACTTCCCACTGCCTTTACAATCTGTCCATGTAGTGGGGGTTTAGGTTTGCTCCCTGGAACAAAGTGAGATAAGAAAAAGGAAAATAATGGAAGAAGGAAAGGGGGGGTCAAGAGGAAGTTGGAGAGAGAGAAGAGTAAGAGGGAAAACAGACCGACATACCAACTAATAAATGAAAAGAGACACAAAGACAGAGAAGAGTAAAAAAACAAACAAACAAAAAAATCCCTAAAGCATACAAACACATAATCCAACAAAATTCTTCCTTTTGATGTATTCTTCCCCTACACAAATGGAGTCTAAAGAACAGAAAGAAGAAAAAAAAAGGCAGTAAAATAACAAAAGCAAAGCAGATACAAAAATGTTGCCAAAACCAGAATGAAAGAGAAAAAAAGCCTAAATCAAAAATCAAACAAAAGTGAGCAAAACAGTCAAAAAAATAAAATAAGAAATCAAAACAAGAAACCAGACTGGCTCTAAGGTCTTTCCTGTATGTCCAAAGTCCTTTCAGCTCTGATCTCTAGCCCCTCCCCTCTGCTTTCCTTGCAGGCAGATAGAGTTACCCATAGATTGGGTCATTTGCCACAGGTCTACTTTGGGAGGAGGATGAATCAGATTAGAGTTCCCTTGACTTCTGTCTGTCAGGTCTTGCCACTCAGACCTGAGTTGTCTGTGGCTAATTCAGCATAGGGTAGGGGGGCTTCTGTCTCTCCCAATTGGATAAGATTAACTTCAGCAACAAGTTGGAGACTGCAGAGCTGGACAGGGCAATGCAGATCTCTGCCTGGAAAATGGCTGTGGTGGGTGGCTCCTTATCAGGCATGGACTCCTCTCCAGCTTTCCCGGATTCTCTCTCTCTACTGATCAGATCCAGGGTTCCAACTGATCCATTATGACAGGTGGTGGTGTGGGCCTGGTGCCAGGCTCTGGGAATCAGTGAGATAGCCTGGTGCTGCTGGTCGATGTGACGTGACTTGGGGTGGGCGAGGGAGCTGGGAATTCCATGTGGCCAGGAGCCCTCAGCTGGCTGCAGAGGCAGCGCAGCACCAGGGACTGACCGCAGCAGTCACCCCTTGCGGAGGCAGCAGCTGCGGTGGCAGCGGTGAGCTGCATGGGACCAGCTGTAGCAGCCACCCTTTGCGGAGATTTTCACAGATCAACCTGTCCCATCACCATCTTTCTCCCCACCGAATCCTGAGCTATGATTTAAACTGCTGCGGAGGAAATAGTGTTTGCTTGAGTCTACCAAAATAAGTTACATAAAAACCAGCACACTTTGGAGGACCATAACATTATTTACACAACATAATAATCACAATGTTCTGAATACAATTCAAAATTAATTGACACGTGAAGAAATAGGAAAATGCAGCTTAATCTTAAGAGAAAAGGCAATCACTGAAAATAAACTAAAGAGAACCAGTTATTAGAAACAAAAACAGGATGGAGATATTTTAATTTTGCTAATTGATATAAAGTAAAATTAGTTTACAAAGATAGGCTATAACAGCAAATAAATGTAAGCTATAAAAAGAACAAAATAGAAGTTCCAGAAGTGAAACATACAATATGTAAATTTGAAAAAATTGAGCAGCTTAGTGTCTGCTAACTAATAATTACAAACCATGGAAGACAGAATAGCATAATTAAAGTACTAAAAAATTAACATGATAGAGTAATGTCAGGAACATAAATAAAAATCTACATAGGAATAATATAATGTGAAAAAATGAAAAATTGGAATAAAAAATAAACAGGGCTTTAAAAACCCGTGGAATGACATAAAAATGTCTAATACATGCATAACTGGAACCTCAGAGGAAGATATCACATTTGAAGAAATAATGTTGAAACTATCTCAAATTTGGCGAAGAAAATCTATTTCCATATTTGATAAGTTATATGAATGTTAAACAAAATAAATATAAAGAAAACCTTATTTTAGCACATTCCAGTCAAACTGATTTAAATCAAAGTGAAGTTCTTTAAAGTAGCCACATTATAAACAAGGCACCAATTATCACAATGTTGGTTGGCATTTCCTTTGGTTTGATGGAACAGTTGTCACAATGGATAAAATCCAAAATATGCAATCATAAACTATCTATAAGGGACATATTCAAAATATAAAAGCAGATAAGCTGAAAGTTAATGGATAGAAAAAGATCTTCTATGTAAATAATAAGCAGAAGAAGGCTGGGTTAACTATATTAATATCAGAAAGGATAAACTTTAAGGCATTAGAAAGTCAATCAGAGTATATGATAGATGCATATGTGTTAAAAACAGATTCAAAATACATGAAGTAAAAATTAATAGAAATAAAGGAAGAAATTAGAAATTTTGATAACAGAGTCAGAAATGTTTGTATAGCACTCTAAATAATCTATGGCTAAGAGGAGAAAGAACCTACAATACTAGAAAAGAGTTTTAAAATATATAACATCAACATTTGTGGCATACTGCTAGAGCAGGACTTGGAGGGAAATTTAAGTGTTTTTATTTTAGGAAAGAAGATCCAAAATTCAATGACTCAAAATAAATAGAATGGAGAAAACAACAAAGATAAAGTAAAATATAGAACAGATAAACCATAAATAATTTAAGTTCAATGAATCTAAAAGCAGATTCTTTATAACGAATATTAACATTGATAAACCACTACCAGACTGATCAGAAAAAGAACAAGAAAGAAATTACCAATATGAGTGAATATAGAGGCATTGAAAATAAAACAAGTAAGCAGTGTTATGGGAAACTTTATGCCAACAAATTTGACAGCTTAGAAGAAACAAAAACACTTGGAAAAATATAACTTACCAAAACTGACAGAGATAAAACAGAAAATCTGAACAGCTCTATAGCTAGCAAAAATATTGATTTTGTTATCAAATTCCTCTGACAAAGAAACTCCAAGTCACAGTTTATAGGTAAATTATATAATATATTTAGTGAAGAATTGAAGCCAATATTACATGAATTTTTGGGGAAAAGATAATTCCAGGATTTATAATACCAACTTATTTTATGAGGCTAGTATAATGACAAAGACTTAACAACAAAAAAGAAAATTGAAGACTAGTATTCATTATGGACATTATAGCAAGATTCCTTAATAAAATATTAATAAATTAAATTCAGCAGTATATGTAAAAGACAACATATTGGGAGCAAGTAAGGTTATCCCAGGAATTCAAATTTGGTTTACTATCAGAATAATAATCAGTGCAATTTACCATAATAGCAAAGTAAAGAGAACATTTATATTTTTTTTCAGTAGATGCGGAAAATACATTTGACAAGTTGTGATACCCATTTATTATAAAGTCTCTCAGTAAACAAGGAATACAAGCAAATATCCTCAATCTATTAAGTGGTATTTATTTTTAAAAACTGCAGACATTATACTTTTTTGTTCTTTTTTTTTAGTTGCAGTCTCACTCTGTCACCCAGACTGGAGTGCAGTGGTATACTCTTGGCCACCACAGTCTCAGCCTGCTGGAATCAGGTGATCCTTCTGCCTCAGCCTTCCAAAGAACTGG
This sequence comes from Carlito syrichta, assembly GCF_000164805.1. Lineage (NCBI taxonomy): Eukaryota > Metazoa > Chordata > Mammalia > Primates > Tarsiidae > Carlito > Carlito syrichta. The sequence continues at coordinate 148,999 of NW_007257496.1, read as the reverse complement.
AACCATAGGCATGTACCACCATGTCTGGCTGAGTTTTTTTTATTTATTGTAGAGACGAAGTCTAACCATGTTGCTCAGGCTGATCTTGAACCCTTGAGCTCAGGTAATCCTGTTGTCTTCTCTTCCCAAAGTGCTGGGATTACAGGCTTGAGCCACTGCTCGCGGTCAGACACTATACTTAAAAGTTTAATATTTAACAGTTTCTTCCTACATTTGGGAGCAAGGCAAAAATGTTTATTCTCACTACTTTTATTCAACATTGTACCCAAGCTGTTAGCCATTTCAGTAAGGAAAGACAAGCAAATAAAAAAGAAAATGTCTTAGAGATCAAAAAGAAATAAGTAAAATAACTCTATTTAAAGATAAAATGACTGTTTACTGGCAAAAACTCAGAAATCTACAAAGAACTATTTCTTAGTGTTTTGAAATTAGGAAAGATAATATATAAAATTGTATTGCATGTTAAATATTAGCAGCAAACAATTGAAAAAATGTATTTTTAAATTCCATTTATAAAATGGAATTAAAAACCATTAAAAATTACAAAATACTTAGGCATATACTGTATTTAACAAAAAAATGCAAGCCATTTATACTCAAAACATTGCTGAGAGAAATAATGAAGTAAATAATGTTGAAATATAGCATGTTTATTGATTGAAGGACTCAATATTGTCAATATGTGCATTACCCTCAAGTTGATTTTCTGACTCAATACTATGTCAATTACAATCCCAGTATTCTTATCTTTCAGAGGATTCAGCCAAGCTGGTTCTGAAAAATGTATAGGAAAATGTAAACAAACTTGAATATCCAATATAAGCTTGATAAAGAAGAAAATGAGAGGTCTTATCCCATTTAAATAATCACTGCTTAAAAAACAACAACAAAAATTAACTCTAAAACTTCTTTGTGGTATGACCCTGGCTGAGTTCCTTAGGATCTCCAAAGTCAGTCATTTTATATGTAAAAGGGTAATAACACAAAGAGATATATGAGATATGTACATACTAAGTGGTATAACGTTGGATAACGTTGGTCCCATAGTTGACACTAAATAAGTATTAGTTATATCAGAAAAATGTCTGGTATATATAACTTATGCTTGTATTGAACTTTAGATTTTTCAGAGCACTTCCCCAAATGCTACACTGGATTTTCAGGAGATATTTAAATAGTAGTCATATGATATGAATGCAAAACATCAATCAAGTTATTTCTATAATGGATATTATGAAATAACCACAACACAGGGCTGTCGTGAAATGCCTTACATTTGTTTTGAATGCACTTTCATTTTCTCTAAACTCCCAGTTATCCTGGCCCATGCAGAACAAGCACACTTCTCATCCTCATATGCTTTCATTGTCTTTACTATGTATTTCCATTGAAGTTATAATCTCATAAGCAGTATTTGCTTTTCATGCTTGTTTCCATGCTACACATATGATCCTTGAAGCTATGCACTGTATCTTTTCATTCTTTTATCCCTGGCAATCATCATGGTATTTAGCACATAACAGGTACTGGAATTAACTAATTCTATTTCTTATTAACCACACCCATGTTGATATGAATAGCAGTAATAATTATACTGTATAATATAAGTGTTACCAAGCTTGTTGTCGATAGAAAAATAAGTGTTAAAAATGTATGGCCAAGAGACACCAGGAACAAGGGCCAGGACATTGTCCTGGGTCTTGTGTTTCGTATTGACTCTAAGACCATTGTTGATGATCTGAAACGAAAGATCACTAGAAACTGAGGTAAGTCAAGAAAGGTGTCCTGTAACCAGGGAGAAGAAGGTCTGAGGCTGTCCTTACTGGTCCTTCACTGCTCAGTAATGTCAAATTATTAGCAGGCATGGGAGGCATAGAGTGCTACAGCTACTCAGAGTACTTCATTTTTTGCTTTGGGTAGTGGTGGACGGTTTTATAGCAATTAGATTAGGAACATATGGAAATTCAGCAAAGAGAGGTTTACTCTGGGCATGGGACTGCTTTGCCTTCTTACAAAATCGCTGTGTCACAAGGGATTATGTTTGTAAATGTACTTTTAAAATCAATTGAAAGCATATAATTATAAATAAAGGTGATCATCAATACCTGTACTACTTACACAACAATTTCCAGAATAACTGCAGAATATGAGGAGGGTTAGACCAGTAGCCCAGAACTCACTATCTAAATTTCTTGACAGTGGTCTGAGGGAATAGTAGATAAAAACATTATTGTAGTTGCTCTCTGTAACACTAAACTAATAAGCTTAAGAATGTTCACAGCATACTTTGCTCACACTGATCATTTCTCAAAAAATAAAGCAGGCTGTATTCTACCTATTCAGATGCATCTGTCATTTTGATGATGATGCCACTTATTTGGAGTACAATTGAATTTATATTAATGTGCTATTTCGGTGATTAATTTTTCTTCCTCCTTGATTCGAAAGTGAGAAAAGAATACATATGATTTCAAAGGCCTTAGACATATGAATAATCCACTCACTTCAGCTCACTGACACAATAAGCCACAGAATTTTATTGTATGGATCATTGGCATGGCCAATGATATCACCTCCTGTGGAGCTATTGTGGTCCATCTTGTGGAAAGCAGCTTCCTCCCTTTAAAAGTAATGCCCTCTATGTGGTCGCTGATCCACAATGTGTCTCAAAGAACAATAGAAAACCATGGATTGATTCTGACTTTTTTATTCCATTGTGATCATCAGAAATTCCGAAAATTCAGCTCACCCTATTAGAATTTTATAGCCTATAATAGATATGCATTTGAAGCAGCTCTGTTTAAAACTCATACTATTCTGCTTTTCCTTAAATGCACATAACAAAACTTAAACAGAGAATAGCTGTTATAGGACACACAAATATTTAATTTGAAAACTCAGTTCTCAAGGTTAAAAGATCAATGACAACTGCAAGAAAAATCAGCCAGTGTTTCTTAATGGATATTATCAAATATAAAACCATCTATACCAGTTGACACTCTGATAATTTTATCTATCTTGGAAAATTCTATACCAGTGGTTCTCAAAATGTGCTTTTCAGAGCAGCAAAAGCAGTACCTGAAAACTTGCTCAGATTCTAATTCTTGGACCCCATTCTAAGACCTACTAAATCAATACAGCAATAGGAAATTAATACTGCATTCAAGTTTGAGAAACATTGCTGTACATTAGTGACCACCATTGTTCATTCAGTTGATGGAATAGAGTTGCAACCACATTGGTGAAAAATGTTTTTGTGGTTTACATGCTAATGAATGCTAGCTTCTGTATAAAATAGAAATATACCACAGTACAGGGAAATCATAGTTAAGTTCTATGTTTGACAATTCTGATGTTGTGGAGCGCAGCAATCTGTATTTTAACACAGTTTCCAGGTGGCTTTGCTGACCTTCCTTCCATCCATAAGATGTTCATATTCAAATCTCTGGAAACTGCAGTTATGTTACTTTACGAGTACATGAAAAAGAGACTTGGCATATGGAATTAAAGATGTGAACTGGGGTTTTTTGAGTGAGCCCAATCTAATCACACCTTTCAATGCAGAGAACTTTCTCTGGCTAGTCATTTAGAAGCAACAGAACAGGAAGCAGGAGGGCTGTGGCAGAAGGCAGAGAGTTCAAGCAGGAGAGAATTCGAAGCTTCACCGTTGGTTCTGAGATGCAGTGAGCCACATGCCAGGACTGGACAGAGGCCTGGAGCAAGTAAGGGTGCTGCCGCCCCAGGTGACAGTCAGCAAGGAAATGGAACCTCCGTCCTGCAACAACATAGAACTGAATTCTGGCAACAATGGGTTTTTTCCCCCCAGAACCTCCAGAACAAAAGAAAACCCTGATGACATTCTGATTTCAGTTTTATGAGACTTAAAGCAGAAAAACCAGCTGAACCATGCAGTGCCCAGACTTCTCACCCACAGAAACTGTGAAATCATGATTTTTTTTTCTTTTTCTTTTTTTTTATTATAAAGATGTGGGGTACAATTCAGAGTTAGGTATACAAACGTTGATTATGCAGGTACCTTTGTTGATGAGGTATGCCCTTCCCCCTCAGCAGTTTCCCTCAACTGCCAATCCTACCCCCCCCCCGATAGTTTCCCACTACTGCCAATCCCTTTCTTATAGTGTTATAATTGTTCAAGGTCCACTTATGAGTAAGACCATATGGCACTCTGTTCTTTGTTTCTGTGATAGATCACTGAGTATGATCGACTCCAAATCCATTCAAGTTGCTACGAAGTCCATATGTTTGTCTTTCTTTATGGCTGCATAATATTCCATTGTGTACATGTACCACATTTCTTTAATCCAGTTCAGTTTCGATGGGCAGCGTGGTTGGTTCCATGTTTTTGTTATTGTGAATAGAGCTGCAACAAATATACGTGTGCAGGTATCATTTTTGTAGAATGATTTGAGTTCCTCCAGGTATATTTTCAATAGGGGAATTGCTGGGTCATATGGAAAGTCAAGTTCTAGTTCTTTCAGGAATTGCCAGACTGTCTTACAGAGAGGTTGCACTAGTTTATATTCCCACCAGCAGTGTAGAAGCGTCTCTTTTTCTCCACTTCCTTACCAGCGTCTGTTGTTGTTTGTTTTATTAATGATGGCCATTCTTATTGGGGTTAGGTAGTATCTCAATGTGGTTTTGATTTGCATTTCTCTGATGATGAGTGAGACTGAGCACTTTTTCATGTGTCTGTTGGCTGCCCATATATCTTCTTCTGAGAAGTGTCTATTCATGTCTTTTGCCCACTTTTTAGTGGGGCTGTTTGTTTTATTCCTTTCAGCGCGTTTGAGTTCCTTGTAGATCCTAGATATTAGGCCTTTGTCAGATATACAGTTGGCAAATACTTTTTTCCCATTCTGTGGGCTGTCTCCCTGCTCTCTTGATGGTTTCTTTTGCTATGTAGAAACTCATTAGTATGATGAGGTCCCACTTGTCTTATTTCTTAAGGTATTGGCCTTCAGAGTTCTGAATAGGAATTGGTTTCCAGTTCCCTGAATTATTTATGTTTGTTTTAAGCTACCTATTTTGTAGTAATTGTGATGACAGCAATAGGAAATTAATACCACACTCGAGTTTGAGAAGCATTGCTGTACATTAACGATCATTATCATTTATTCAATTGATAGTATAGAGTTGCAAACACAGAGATGAAGAATGTTTTCTTGGTTTACATGCTTATAAATGCCAACTTCTGTATGAAATAGAAATGTACTACAGCATAGGGAAATTATAGTTAGTTCCATTGTTTGACAATTCTGATGTTTATTAACTTTTAACTGAGGACCTGGGTCTAATTCTAGATCTATCTTTTCCTAAATGTGTAACTTAGCTGAATTTATTTAAACTTTCTTCATTAATGCTCTTTGTACAATAAGGTGACAACACCCACCCAACAGACTTTCTTTGAGGAATAAAACAGATAATATATACAATAAATCTGACATATTCAATAGGTAGCTCTTCCTATAGGAGCAATAGAAGCTTCAAATTTGGAAAGCATAGGCAACCAATTAAGACCATCCTTTCATGTCTGCTTTAGTTAGGTTCTTGAATATGTGATTTATTCCAGGACAAACAATATGAGGGAAGCATGAGAGGGCAGAGGAAATAACACTATGCAAAACTGCAGACTCAAATGGAGACTAGTTTCATTCGAGTCCCATAGGGGAAGCTTCAGAAGATAAGTTGCTTTGAACCTAACACCTACCATATTTTGTACTCCTGGTTCAGTCAGTCATTGGACTGTGCGGTGGAAGGAGAAAAAAACAATTATTTAGTAGAAGGGCAACTGTATACTGATAATAAGCAACATGCACAACAGCATATAACCGAGACACAAAATGGGGATTTGAGTCAGGCATTAACAAGTACCCACAACAATTATTTAGTTTCCAAAATAGTTCTCTGGCTTGTTTTTTACTTGAGGGCCAAAGTCAGCAGGTATTATTCAACACTCTTTGTCCTATAGAATAATGTCTTCAGCATTGGAATTAGTATAAATCCATTTGCTTAGTTGTTTTGCCTTTAATTCTTTCTTTACTTAAAAGGTTTAGCCATGCCTTACTCACGTGGAGATCTCGATGTGTAGGGAATAGCAGTCTCTGTTAAAAGAGCTATATTTTTTAGTGGAAAGATATGGTTGGTAGCATTGTATGATAATTCTGTTGCCAACCTCTAGAAAACAATCCTAAAATGCATTAATTCATGATTATTTAAATTAAGAAGGAAAATCTTCTGCAGTTTTCTGTTTCCTGCATGGAAAGTTTGATCTTTAGTTTCAACTCATGACCTTCATCCCACAATGATCGTCCAATATCATTTTGCCTGGATACATATAGTTTGTGAGTATCATACATTCAGACTTCTAGTAGAAACATACTGTTAAATATAATGTGAGAATAACATTGTTTCACAGGAGCATTTCAGAAGAAAACAATTAAATGAGGACTTTAAAATCCACTGTTATTATTTCATGAAAAGACTGGCAAATTGGCTGAGTAGCCATGAATTATGTAGGTATAGATAAATGACTTATGAGATAGATCCCAGATGTGTACACAACCCCTTTATCCTTATAACATTCTCAGTATTGACCACATATAACTCAGATCAGAGTTAGGCTGTTTCAAGACACTACGTATTCAGTCAACCACTATTTGGCATATCTTTCTAAAGCCAAATACTGTTGAGGCCATTAGCTTCAGGAATATGAAAATCACTCCAAATACAGTGATGGGAAAGGTAAATTGAATAGACTGCATTTAGATATTCTAGATAACTTTTGTCCCTTATCTCTATTATCTTCTCTTGTTGTAATGTTTAGAGACCTGAGATGATCTGGATAGTTGTCAGATATTTCACTTCATATCAGTAAATATATGCTCTGGTGACTTCCATTGTATGATCTTCTAGACAAAAAAAATGCATGTGCTATTTATAATACAAAATTTTTACTTAATTATAGAACTGTATTGGTCTACTCAGGTATACTAACATAAGGTGGCACCTGGAACATGTTTAATGAATATGACAGACTCACCGAAAACTCACCAAATGTCCAGATGGCTGCCTCCATGTCTCAGCCTGTAATATGCAGGAAGTTGGCAGTTATATGACTAATTTTGGCCAATAGACTATCAATGAAATAATATGTATCACCTCGGAGAAAAAGGGTGCATAACAGCCAGTATATCTCTTAGGTATTTCTTGTGCCCTGTTGCAGGGGCCTTTGGGACCATGTATTTTAAAGGACATAACTGAAATTTGGAAGAACCCTAGTTAAAACACATCGAACTGTGATAAAGTTGAGAAATATACAGATGGTGCTAAATCAGTGATATTTGGGGAAAGGAGTCTTGTAAAACTAGTACAAATTATCCTGATAAATATTAAAACAGATGAATCAAGTCATAGAAAAGATTATAGCATGTGCATCTATTTTGAGTAGTCTCTGTCTTTAAAAATGCCTTAATGTGTAGATTTAAACTTGACACAACATTAACTCACTAGTCTGCAGAAAGCCAGGAATTAGGAACAGAGGCAATGAGAGGCAGCTGAAGCAGATGAGAGGCTTCCATTTTTAATTTCATACAAATCAATACATTATGTTTTGTTTCATTATGAACACAAATTACTTTCACATATTTTATGTTTTAAGCACAATTTCTCATCACCATAATAATAATGTATATGTTATATAACTAGATTGCACATTTCAAAAAGGAATTAGGAACTTTCTGTATAACAAAGGTCTAAATTGAATTAAGCAATTAAATGAAAGAAAACTATGCAACGTCTACAATTAACAGAAAAAAAGGTCTAATAAAAAAACAGAATACTTGAGACTTAAAAAAAATTTTTGGATCATTCATCTATTTTACTATTTATCTTGAATACCAAGAATACTTGAATGTCTAGAAATTCAAACAGAAGGTGCATTTCCTGAGCCTCAACAGAGACAAAGAAGTTCTTCAAAAACACAATCCAAGCTGAAAGTAGTGAATGACACTATTGCTTACATGGTTCAGTGTTTAAATGATGAAAATGACAATCTGTTTTAGATTTTGTGTTCCTGAACTCAGGTTTCGAAAATTCCTAAAAACATATGAAGCCAAGAAGAAAATGCACACATACTTGTCTAAGAAAAAAAAAAATGAAATGGTTTGTTCCATCTTGAACTTGACAAATTCTGAAAATTCAGAGAGAAAGGGGCATAGTTGTTTATTCCAATACTGCGTCCCCCAGAGCAATTATGAAGAGAAGCAGGGTATTTACAGAAGTCTTGACTCAAATCTCTTTAAAGAGCATTTATGCCAAGCTGCAGAGGTTTTCTGTGTTTCTACACATTTTAGGGTTGAGAAAGCATAGATGGACTTTTACTTTCATTATGTCTTAACGTATTTTTTTTTGTTATTTCCAACAAAACCCCAAATGTACTTTTGTCAATTGTACATTCCCTTCATTAAAAACTGCCAACTTACATCATTTAACTGACTTTTTAAAATTTTGCAGCACCTAATTGACTTTTAAAAAGCGATTTTTTCACCAAAACATACATTTTATTTTACTAAAATATAATTTCATCTCAAATATATCAAATTTTGAATCCATGATCAGAAATATTCACATTTAACAATATGCACATGTATATATAAATACATATATAATTATGAATTTATTGGTATACTTTATGCAAGTTGTGCTTTAAGTATAATGTTAATACTTAAATAGCATGCCTAATATTTACATTACTGTGCACTTTACCTCTTCTACTGTTTCTTTCTCTTTTTTTTGAGTCGGAGTCTCACTCTGTTGCCCAGGCTAGAGTGCAGTGGCATGCTCAACGGCCACCACAGCCTCGGCCTGCTGGGCTCAAGCGATCCTTCCACTTCAGCCTTTGAAGTAGCTGGAACTACAGGCATGCGCCACCACACCCTTTTTAAAAAATTTATTGTAGAGATGAAGGTCTCACCAAGTTGCCTAGGCTGGTCTCAAACACCTGGACTCAGACAATTCTCTCACCTCTATCTCCCAAAGTGTTGGGATTACAGGCGTGAGTCACTGTGCCCAGTTCTTGTGCTATTGCTAATTGGAATTTTTATTATTATTATTTTAATTTTTGAAAATTTTTTATTGTAAAGATGTGGGTTACTATCCAGGATTAGGTATGCAAGTGGTCATTGTACAGGCAAAGTTTAAGCCTCCCTTTGGTCCCTACTTTACCTGGTTTGAGATCAGGCACTCTTATTGATGTTATTTGTCCTCCCCCTCCCTACCACCTCTGCAGTTTCCAGATATCCCCAATTCCTTTCCTTTTTTTCTACAGATTTTTTAAAATGTTTTATTTTGAAGATGTGGCTTACAATTCAGGGTTAGGTATACAATTGGTCATTATGCCAGTAAATGTTTAGGATCTGCTTATGAGTGAGTACGTGTAGTACTCAGTTATTTGTTTCTGTGATAAATCGCTGAGTATTATAGACCCTCAATCCATCCAAGCTGCTGTTACATTCAACTCAAAAATAAAATACAATCAAGGTAAAGGTAATCCTGATTTTACAAACTGTACCATTACCCTTTGAAGTTTGGATGTGGAGGTGGACTCTTAAACTAGAAGAGTCCTGCTGTGGCTACCTTCCAGAAGTTCTAGGAAATATAGAAGGATCTGATTTCCTGCAGAGACAATTCTCTCCATTCTGATAGATATTTGACCCTTCCTCCTGGTGGAGAGGGCTGTGCCTCAGTCAAAGAGCCTGATTTTAAAGCAGATGCAGTGATTGGATGGATCTTCGTATTGTCTCATTTACGGAAAAAAATCAAAGTGTTTTATGTATGTAAATTCATGTTTTGGGAAAAGAGAACCTACTTTTGCAATGGCTAATGGTGGACCTGCAAACCCATTTCCTATTCTTGGGTACAAAATTAAACTACATTTTCTGTAGTTTGTTTTATCCAAGCATCTTAAGTACTATAAAAATGAAAATTCAAGCGCCTATAATATTAACATTCTCCGAACATTTATCATAGCGCTGATCAAATAATGAAGTGTTAACACAATATTTTAATATTAAAAATGAAATAAAGTTTACTCTGTTACCCAATTTAAACATTTTAATTTGTCCATATTAATTGACACATGCACTCTTTAAATTGTTACATTCATAGAGCATCTATTCAATGTACTTTGCTATTTTAACTTACCAGCCTACCCTGTATATTTAAAAAATATCTACACATCCCTTATCTTTGTCATTTACAATAATTGAATATCATCTGTCAAACATTTCTATTATTTTAAATAGACTATCTGACATTAACTGTGAAGCATTTCGTGGTAGATAGACGCTATGGACTCTTTTTATTGTATGCTCGAATTCTAATTTTCATTTCTAATTGTGTGATGACGTTAACATGTTAAATCAGGAAGATTATTTTTTCAACTAATTCAAAGCTTATTGTATTTTTCTCATTTGCATCATGGAAAGCACAGACAAAGACTGTTCTGTTAATGAAAAGAGGTAATCTTACTCACACAGGAGTCCAGAAATTATACAGTACTGTTAGGCTACCGAAAATAACACAAAGCAAACCAAAACAACACATCTGATGTTGCTTCACCTTTAATGTTTATCCCCTACTAACAGATTTTAAACACGACAGCTTTTTTTCTGTGGTTATCCGTGTCTGCTTCTTATACAAAAGAAAGTGAACTGTGCTCTTGAGGTGCCCGGCTCCGACAGAAGCAATCACAGCAGAAGGACCCTTGAACATTGAACTTTTCAGCATGCATCACCTAGCTCCATTCTCTCCTGCCATTAAGGCGAAGCATTCTCACAGAAGGGAAACACTTCATTCTTGTGGTTTTTAGGAAGAAATCAAATCCAGAAACATAAAGCCTTCAAGTAGAATGAACCCACATTTCAATGTGGAATCTGGTTTTCTGTTAACCACATATTTCTGGATCTCACCGTACTCGTGAGACTCTGAGAGAGGCCAACAACAATAGCCAATTCGGACAGTCCCACAGACACTTCACTATGGCCCCCTTCCCCTTCTCACCTTTGGCATTTGCATTTGTGTCTTACTGCTACAGTGTGCCATCCGCAAGGCAGTGTGCTTCTACCAGAAACTGTCATGTGTTTTCTCCCTCTGTGTCCCAAATTATAGCTCAGGCTCTAAAACAGCAATGTGACTGCTCTCATCAACGAAAGATGCCACGTATCATTCACATGCCCTCATCGTGGTGAATTACTTCAGCTGCTGTCCTGGCCTGAGAAGTAGACCAGCCCCAGCTGAGCAAACTGAGTAGCTGGAAACCTACAAGGACGCTGAGCACCATGAAAGTGTCAGAATAACTCTGCTTTCACACAGTGATTCATTTTGGTTGCACAGTTAGATAATTTTTTCTCAGGCTCAATAAACCAAAGACAAATAACTCAGGGCGAAATAAGAATGATAGAAACAGAAACCAGATGCACAAACCCTGATGCACACTTACCTCCTTTTTCCTCTGAGGACATATTTTGTGAATGTAATCTTTAATATAAAAATAAAGCAACATGTTCTAGTAGCTAATTATATCAGTGCTTTCTTATTTTTCTTTTTGTTCTAAAGAAGCAAATGGATTTGACAGTGTGCAGAAATTTCATATGGTATGTGCCTAGAAAGCTGAAAAAGTATCTGTGTTTCATAAGCCTCTGAAAACTTAGATGTCTGCTGAATATGTCCATATCTGTAACTTTTTGTGAAGGCAATCAAGTCAGCCTTGATCCAGCATCTGTCTAAGACATTAGCTACTTTATACATCATGCATTATTCAAAAGAGCATATTGGATTATATTTCTCAGAAGAAGACACAGAACTCTTCTTGAAAACTGATGTATGGCATTGGTATTCAATGGACTGGGTTGTACATTCACAGATGTTTTTGCCAGTGATCAGGAGGAAGATACGGAGCAACAAGAGGCTCCCAGAGGACGTAGGAGTGAAACAGATATTAGCAAAATGCTATCTAACCCTTAGGTGTTTGCCCATCTTCATCTCATGGGGCCTACACAATGGGGCAGGATCTGAACAAAGATGGGGAAAAACCTTAAATCATCATTGCACCATTTTATATTTTTCTAAATTATGTCCAGCGCGGCCACAGGTTCTGCACTGGGATAAAAAGAGAATGCTCCCTTTAGGCCCTGGTAAACAATAGGTTACAGCCTTATCCAGCAAGCTCAGAAATCACTGACTGAGAAAGATAAATCTTAATGGAAGGCAAATATGATCAAGTTCACAGATTTTTGCCTTGGGGGATGATAAATATGATTAATTATATTGTATATATTGTATATGTAATTATATCTTATATATATTAATTACATCTAAATTTGTAAGATGCCATAATAATTGTAGTTCTACCAGATAACTGTAACGTTGTATTAAATAAGATCAATATAGGAATACTTCAGATACATTTATCAAATTATTATAACAGTAATAAAATAAAAACCACAATGCTTTTAAAATATATGACCTACATTTAATTTTTAATTAACGTTAAATAAAAGGTTATGAGACATTAACTCAAATTTTACCTCTTCCAATTAAACCTGTGTGACCTTGATAAGGTATTTAACTGTAAATCTCATCTGCCTTATACATGCTGGGGATAATGGTGTATGCTTTACAGGACTAGTGAGGATTAAATGAGATAATGAACCTAGAAACAATTGCATATGGTAAATCCCTAGTGAATGCATACAAATCCTAATTTACAAAAAACATGATATAACTAAGAGAAGGTATATATTTTTTAAAAAGAGTGAGATAAAGTAAAGGCAAATGACTCACAAATTCCACTTTTCCAAATCAATACTCTATCCATCCACATATCAAGTGATTCTAGTCAATTCACTCCATCTTTGTATCCAATCCCCACTCTATTTTTTTTTCAAAAATCAATTTAGTCCAAAATCACTTTTAACTCGTTATTACTTTCCTGAGTAAGCAACTCTGTGAGTAAACCCTAAAAGGCTGATATTTCATTTATTTACATAGGAAGGTTTTTAAGACCATTACGGCATTTATAAAAGGCTAAATTTCTTTTTGGTTGGTATAATTGACAGCATAATGCATTCAATGGTTTTGTAGATTTTTTTTGTACCCACAAATCTTCCTTTTCTAAACTTAATATGTATTTGGTTCTTGTATATTATTCAGTGTTTTTCTACTTTTTTTAAAAAAGGATCAATATTCTTTACAAAGAGGGTGCTTATGAATTACAGCACTGTAAGAAAGAGGTTATATATCTCCCGCTTTGTACCTCACGTTAAATATGATCTACCATTCTGCAAAATTGTAAAGACAGAAGAAGATAAAGACAAAAGGGAATGTTTTTAAAAGTTTACATCAGTTTTTAGGACTTAGGTTGGACCATATCTCATTCCATAAGCTTTACAGAAAAGAAGACTCCTTGTCCTCAGCAACTCATCCTGCTGTTTAACACTACAATCTATGTAAAACCTCTCCCTTAAGGTTTAATTCAATTTCTCTAAACCTGTATCAGGTTTTTCCTGCTAGTTTGTGATACATACATGTAACTATCATATTCTCCAGACATTTTAATGGAGATATAACCAGTGAAATCTACATTGCAAAACAAAAATAAAATGTAGTCATCTACTTTATTCTGATGTAATGAATACTGGCTTAAGTGCACATCTCAAGATTGCTGCAAACTCATTTTTTCTACATAGGATTCCTCCATCCTCTGAATGCATAAAAGGCCAAGAAGACTTGCACAGGCCAAATGTGAAGGTTCAGTTCCCTTCACAGCCTCAAAGAGGCCCCAGATCAGTTCATCTGCAATTTATTTTTCCGTAAAATAATATTGCTACTGACAATGTGCCTTTCCCATTTTGACTGAAGATTCCTTTCTTCAATATTTAACAAATATGATCCCCTTCCCACCAGATAGGGAGATGCTGCTGTGCCCTCCCCCCACCAAGAAGAAGACACCATTATGCTTCCCTGGGACGGAGGCCAGTCCCCCAGCCCCACCCAGAACCTTGTGTGTGGCCTGGATCTCAGAGCCACAGTCACTCTGTGTGTGCTCACACTTTAGACCCCAGTTTCACAGCCACGTCACATACATCAGCCCCTCAGACACCCAAGCTACTTTCACTGTGGGTTAGCCTCACTCTGGGCCTTGCAACTACACTCACTCTGTGCATCTGCATTCTGGACCCTGGGTCCGCTGCCACTCCATGAGTGCCTGCAACTCAGACATTTGAGTCCCCACCACAGTGCCCATGCCCCGGAACCCCAAGCCACTGTCACTATGTACATGCCTACATTCCACATCCTGGCTCTGTTGCCACTCCATAAGCATCTGTGTTGTAGACGCTGGAACCACCACTGCAGCAGGTCTGTCTGTGCCTTTGTCCCTGGACCCACTCTCACACCACGCTTGCCCATACCCTAGCCCTCAGTCCATGGCCACTCCACATGCAACACACATCAGACACCTGTGCCATCCCCACTATGCACACACCGACAAGTAGGACCCAGTACAAAGAGGGATCCTTCAGTCACAGCACCCCCCATGAGAGAAACAGAGATCAGGAGAACCTCAGTAGTTTTCACCCCTGAAGACCCCATCAACCCTTACCACTACTGCAGACACCCGCAGTATTGCTCACTGGAGATCCTAGCAATCTTTACTGACTCCAACCTCAGCTGGCAGAGCTACATGGAGACTAGAGTGCTGCATCCTCCCTAGAGCCAGAATTGCTACACCCACCCCACCAGAGCCCTTATACTCACCCATAGGTAAACGTCTTTCCCCAGTGAAACCTATCCATAAATTCTGAAATGATCGACTGCTCCATCAAATGTGCAAACATCAACGCAAGGCAACAAACGTAAAAAATCATGGAAACAACCACTCTTATTCAACATTGTACTGGAAGTCCTTGCCAGAGCAATTAGGCAAGAGAAATCAATATAAAGTATCTAAATCAGCAAAGAGGAAGCCAAACTTTTTCTGTTCACTGATGACATGATTGTACACCTAGAAATCCCTAAAGATTCTTCCAAAAGACTCCTAGATCTGATAAATGACTTTAGTAAAGTTTCAGGATACAAAATCAATGTACAAAAAATCAGTAACATTTCTATATATCAATAATGTTCAAGCCAAGAACAAAATCAAGAGTTCAATCTAATTTACAAAAGTAATAGGGAAAGAAAAAAAAATCTTGAAATGCATTTAACCAAGGAGGTGAAAGATCTCTACAAGGAGAACTGTAAACCACTGATGAAAGAAATTGTATGTGGCACAATCAAATGGAAGACCATCCCATGCTCATAGATAGGAAGAATCAATATCATTAAAATGACCATACTGGCAGGGCGCGGTGGCTCAAGCCTGTAATCCCAGCACTTTGGGAGGCCGAGGTAAGTGGATTGCCTGAACTCATGGGTTTGGGAACAGCCCGGGAAACTTGGCAAGACCTCATCTCTACAATAAATCAAAACATTAGCATGTACCTGTAGTTCTGGCTACTTGGAAGGCAAAGGCAGAAGGTTTGCCTGAGCCAAGTAGGTCAATGCTGGGGTGGCCGTGAGCATGTCACTGCACTTCAGCTTGGGTGACAAAATGAGACTCCAACTCAAAAAAAAAGCCCATGCTACTCAAAACAATCTACTAATTTAATGCAATCTCTATCAAAATACCAACATAATTTTTCACAGAATTAGAAAAAAAATCCAGTAATGTATATGAAACCAGAAAATAGCTCGAATAACCAATGCAGTCCTAAGTAAAAAGAACAAATGTGGAGGCATCACATTGCTTGGCTTCAGATTATAGTACAAGGCTATAATAACTAAAACAGTGTGGTAATGGTACAAAAATAGACAGATCATGGAACAGAATAGAGAACCCTGAAATAGAGCCGCATACTTAAACCAATTAATCTTTAGCAAAGCCAACAAAATAAGTAATAGACAAAGGACATCTGATTTAATAAATGGTACTGGGAAAATTGGCTAACCACATACAGAAAAATAAAATTGGTCCCCTACCTCTCACCATATACATAATTTAACTCAATATGAATTAAAGACTTAAAGGTAAGACCTAAAACTGCAAAAATCCTGAAAGAAAACCTAGGAAGCACTCTTCTGGACATTGATCTAGGTAAATAATTTATAACGGGACACCAAAAGCAAATGTGACAGAAAAAAATAGACAAATAGAACTTAATTAAACTAAAAAGCCTCTGCACAGCAAATAATAGTAACAATAATAATCAATTGAGCGAACGGAAAATCTACAGAATGGGAGGATATATTTACAAATTATGCTTCAGACAAACAACTGACATCCAGAATATACAAGGAACTCAAACACTCAACATAAAAATACTATTAAAAAAAGTGTGCAAAAGTAATGAATAGACACTTCTCAAAAGAAGATGCACAAGCAGCCAACAGACATATGAAAAATTGGTCACTATCACTAATCATCAGAGAAATGTTCATTAAAAGCACAATGAGAAGCCATCTTACACCAGAACAGCTATTATTAAAAAGTCAAAGAACAAGTGTTGGCATGGATGCAGAGTAAACTGAATTATTTGTGGAATTGTAAACTCACTTAACCTCTATGAAAAACAGTATGGAAATTTCCCAAAAAACTAAAAATAGAACTACCATTCAATCCAGCAATCCTGCTACTGATTTTCTACCCAAAGGAAAAGAAATCATTATTGTAAAAAAAAAAAAAGAAAAAATCTGCATTCATATGATCCTTGTAGCACCATTCACAATAACAAAGTCATGGAACAAACCCAAGAGGTAATCAACAATTGACTGAATAAAAAAATGAGGTATATTTATATATGTACACCATGGAATACTACACAGCCATCAAAAAGAATAAAAGCATGTCCTTTGCAACAACATGAATGGAGCTTGGGAATAATATCTGAAGTGAACTAACTCAGAAACAGAAAACCAAACACCATATATTCTCACTGATATGTGGGAGCTAAATGACCATAAAAATGGCAATGATACACACTGGGGACAGTAAAAGTGAGGAGGAGAGACAGAGAGTTAGGATCCAGCAGTTACCTACTGAGTACAATGCTCAGCATCTAGGGAACTGGTCACATGAAACCCCATTCCACCCAGTACACAATATGTCTATGCAACAAACATGCACTCATACTACCTAAATCTAAAATAAAATTTTAATGTAAATAAATAGGAATATATAAAATTAAAAAAAGAAAAAAATTGAAAAGATAATACAGAGAGTTACCATATATCCCATACCCAGTTTTCTCTGTTATTAGCATTTTATTATAGGATGGTCCATACATTACAATTAATGAACTATTATTGATAAATACATCTAAAAATCATGAAAATGTCTCCATCAAAGAATTACAGTAAATATTCCAGTAATAAACTCCAAATAAATAAATCCACCAATTGCCTAAAAATTCTAAATAATTATTTTAATGAAGCTCAGCAAGATAAAAACACTGATAGATAATTTAGTAAATCAGGAAAACAATACAGAAATAAAAATACAAGCTCAAGAGAGACATATGAATTTTTTTAAAAAAGGACCAAACAAATTCTGGAGCTGAAGAATACAATAAGCATCAATAGCAGACTTAATCAAGCAGAAGAAAAAAAATCTATAATTTCAAAAACAAGTCATTTAAAAAAATCCAGTCAGAGAAGAAAAAAAGAAAAAAGAAATGAAGAGATTCTGCAGATTTATGAGATACCATAAAGAGAGTTAATTTTAGCATTTTAGGATTCCTGAAAGAGAAGAGAGAAAGAAAGGGGCAAGACTTTATCTAAGAAATAATTACTAAAAATTTGTCACATTTGGCAAATGATACGAACATCAAGATACATGAAATTCAATAATCTTCAATTAAGTTCAACCCAAAGAAAACTTCACCAAGACATATTACAATCAAATTGTGAAGTATCAATGACAAAGAGAGAATCTTGAAAGTAGAAAAAGTGGTTTCTTGCATACCAAGGGACCACCATGTTAACAGATATCTCAACAGGAACTTTGCAGGCTAGAAGACAGTGAAATAATATTTTCAAAGTGCTATAGGAAAATTAAAAAAAACAAAAACTGGCAATCAAGAATACTAAACCTGGAAAAACTGTTCTTCAGAAAGAAAAAATAAATAAAAACTTTCCCATAAAAATAAAAGCCAAGGGAGTTCATTACCACTAGATTTGCTTTACAACAAATACTAAAGAGTGTTCTCAAACTGAAATGAAAAATGCTAGTTATCAAATTTAAAACATGAAAGTATAAAGGTCACTGGTAAAAGTGAACATACAGATAAATTCAGAATACTGTAATAGTGGTATATAAATCACATATCTTTAACATGAAAGTTAAAACACAAATTTATTTCAAATAATAATTTGTTGTAATAATTATTTAATATAATATATAATTATATAACAATATAAATATACTTTATAATATGTTATAATATTCTATAATATCAATAGGTAATATATAATATGAATGCATAATAATTTACAATAATTGGTTAGGGAATATACAACATAAAAAGATATAAATTATGACATCAAAAAAACAAAATTTGGGGAGTGGTAGAGTGAAAGTGTAGAGTTTTTGTATGCAATCTAAGTAAAATTGTGATCAACTTAAAATAAACTGTTATAAGATATAAGCTTCATGATAATCACAAAGTAGATATACAAAAAATAAAAGAGAAAGGAATCAAAGCATATTACCACAAAAAAATTACCAAATCACTATTGAAGACAGCAAGAAAGGAAGAATAAAACAAAGACTTTACAAAACAGGCAGAAGACAATTAATAAAATAGTAATAATAACGTTTTACCTATAAATCATTACCTTTAATGTAAATAAACTAAATTATCCAATCAAAAGTCACAGTGGCTGAATGGATTAGAAAACAAAAATATCAACTATATGCTACTTAAAAGAGATTACAGAATATATGGTTAACTAATGTTTGATAAAAGTGCCAAGAATATACAACAGAAAATTGTCTTCAATAAATGGTGTTGGAAAATTGAATATCCACATTCAAAATAATGAAGTTGGATCCTTATATAACATACAAAAATCAACTCAAAAAGATTACTGATTTAAACATAAATCCTAAAACCATAAAACTCCTAGAAGAAAACATAGGAAGGAATCTTCATGGCATTGGTCTTGTCAATGGTTTTTGTGAAAATTGTTAGGGTACAGATAGGGTGAGGGTGAATGGAGAGGCAGAGAGGTGGGGGGGGGGGCGCAGCACCAGTAACCCAGAGATCCAAGTAATGCAAAGAATTGTGACCACAAAGAGGCAAAAAAAAGAGAAAAGTTTATTTATTTATTTATTTTGTCAATCAATATTTTTTTATTATGATTTTGTGGGATACAGTTAAGGTTAGGTGTACAATTATGTTTCATTCAGGCACCCTGTTGATAAGAGGTGTTTTCCCATCCCCAGACAGATATTTGCTACTGTTAATCCCATCCCCCTCCATAGTTTCCCAGTACTGTCAGTCATTTTCTTATAGTATTACATTGGATGTTCAAGGTTCATTATATGAGTGAGAACATGTGATACTCGGATCTTTGTTTTTGTGAGAGGTCACTCAGTATTATAGACTCAAGTTCCATCCAGGTTGCTGCAAAATTCATGATTTTGTTCTTTTTTGTGGCTGCGTAGTATTCCATCGTGTATATGTACCACATTTTTTTTAATCCAGTCTTCTTTTGATGGGCAGCATGGTTGTTTCCAGGTTCTTGCTATTGTGAACAACACTGTGATAAACATACATGTGTAGGTATCTTTTTTATAGAGTGATTTGAGTTCTTCAGGGTATATTCCCAATAGGGGGATTGTGGGGTCATATGGGAGGTTGATATTTAGAGCTTTTAGGAATCACCACACTGCTTTCCACAGAGGTTGCACTAGTTTACACTCCCACCAACAGTGTAGAAGTGTTCCCTTTTCACCACACCCTCTCCAGCAGCTGTGATTTTTTGAGTTGTTGATAACTGCCATTCTGACGCAATTCCATTCACAATAGCCACAAAAAAAAAGAAATACCTTGGCATCTTCCTAACCAGAGACGTGAAAGACCTTTACAATGAAAATTATAAAACACTGCTCAAAGAAATCAAAGATGACACAAACAAGTGGAAAAATATCCCATGCTCATGGATTGGAAGAATCAACATTGTGAAGATGTCCATCTTACCTAAGGCAATCTACAAATTCAACGCAATATCCATCAAATTACCAGCAACATTCTTCTCAGACCTAGAAAAGACAACACAGGAATTCATATGGAAACACAAACGTCCAAGAATAGCCAGAACAATCCTCAGCAAAAAAAAACAAAAAAAAAAAAACAAAGGTGGTATCACATTACCAGACTTCAAACTTTACTATAAAGCTACAATCATCAAAACAGCTTGGTATTGGTATAGGAACAGGCATATAGATCAATGGAATAGAACTGAGATTCCAGAAGCAAAACCTCAATTTCTCAACCAACTCATCTTTGAGAAGGCCTCCACCACCTACCACTGGGGAGAGGAGAACCTATTCAGTAAATGGTGCTGGGAAAACTGGCTGACCACATGCAGAAGATTGAAACAGAACCCCTATCTATCCCCATGCACAAAGGTTAACTCCAAATGGATCAGAGACCTAAATGTAAAACCTCAAACCTTAAGAACCTTAGAAAATGAAGGAAATACCCTCATGGAAATCAGAACTGGCATCAAATTCCTGAACAAAATCCGAAACCCACAGGTCATAAGAGAGAAGATAGACAAGTGGGACCTTATTAAACTGACAAGCTTCTGCAAGACCAAAGAAACCATCAAGAGAGCAGGGAGACAGCCTACAGACTGGGAAAAAATATTTGCCAACACCAGGTATAACAAAGGCTTAACATCCTGGATCTACAAGGAACTAAAACGTGCTGAAAAGAAAAAAACAAACAACCCCATTATCAAATGGGCAAAAGATATGAACAGACACTTCACAAAAGAGGACATCTGAGCAGCCAACAAACACATGAAGAAATGTTCAACCTCACTAATCATCAGGAAGATGCAAATCAAAACCACACTGAGATACCACCTAACTCCAGAAAAGTTTATTTAAAAGCAAATTAGAGAGAGAAAGAGAAGGGAGAGAGAAGATTCACCTTCCCAAGGTGGGGAAGTGGACCAAAGCCAGGAAGCATGGTGACAGCCATAGCTCAAAGAGCACAGGGCCACACCAGAGTCTAGCAAGGCAATGGCCATTGGCTGCTTGTGGTTGAGTCCTTTTAACCATTCCCTTAGATGGGGGAAGATCATTAATGTGATAGGGTGGTGGTCTGCTCCACATCATCCCAAAGGGGCAGGCAATTGCAGGTACTGACAGGTGATGGACAGCAGGCAGATGGGTGGGTTAGTCACATGATTGCTGCAATGGTGGGGTTTATTTGTGTCATGTAGGTCACAAAGGACTGATTAGGTTAGCCCTGGGTGGGGGGGGTTCCCTGCAAGAGACTTGTTAGACCTTTGCAATTCACAAACTCAGACATTTGTAATTTACAAACTCCTTGACCAAAGGTGGTTGTATTATCACTTTTAAGACTTTGGCCAGCCAAAGGGTGATCTTTGATCTTCAGCCCTGACAAAGAACCTAAAATTTTACTAGAGATTATTATGCTAAACCATGAATGACTGTCCTGGTCTTGCCTCTGATGGAGACTTGCCAGGTGGGGATGGAATAGGCTGCTGCTTGTTCTGCAATAGAATGTCTGAATGCTTTCTAATGGTTATGCTGAGGCAAAAGACTAAACTAAGAATAAGCTAAGTTTCTCCTAGGTTTCTATAGGTATCTTTCAAAGATGACTCCAACAACACAGGCAGCAAAAAGAAGCGAGAGAACATCAAACTGAAAGCTTTCTGCACAGCAACCAACAAAATGAAAGGCAACCCACAGAATGTGAGAAAAGATTTGCAAACCATATATCAAATAAGTGGTTCATCATATGTAAGAAACTTATGAAGTTCAATACATCATATGTAAGAAACTTATGAAGTTCAATAGCAAAAAGCAAATAACCTGATTAAAAATGGGCAAAGGATGTAAGTAGGTTTTTTTTCCCTAAGAAGATAGATAAGTGACCAACAGGTACATGAAAAGATGCTCAACATCAGTAATCATCAGAGAAAAACAAATTTGAAACCCAATGAGATATCACCGCACACTTGTTAGTATGACTATTTTCAAAAAGTTAAAAAGAATAATATTGGTAAGAATGCAGTGAAAAGAGAACTCATATAACATTGTTGGTAAGAATGTCAATTGATGTAGTCATTATGGAAAATAGTATAGAGGCTCCTCAAAAAATTAGAATTAGACCTACTACATGACCCAGTGATCCCATTTCTGGGGATGTATTTTTTAAAAATCACTATCTATAAGAAATATCTATACACCCATGGTCACTGCAGCATTATTCACAATTGCCAAGATGTGGAAACAACCTAATTGTTCATCAGTAGATCACGGATAAAGAAAAAATAATACACAGACACACAAAATGAATATTATTCAGTCTTTAAAAGAAGGAAATCCTGCCATTTGCAATAACAAAGATAAATCTTGAGCACATTTTTGCTAAGTGTAATAAGCTAGACACAGAAAGACAAATATTGCATGATCTCATTTACATGTGGAATCTAAAAAAGTTGACTCAGAAATAAAGAATAGATGAGTGTTTATCAGAGGTCTGGGTGTGAGAGAGATGGAAAGATACTGGTCAAAAGGTACAAACTTTCAGTTACAAGACAAATAAGTCCTAGAGACTTAATGTATAGCACGGTGACTATAGTTAGTAATAATGTATTCCATACTTGTAATTCACTAAAAGAGTAGAAACTAAGTACATTATATTACTATGTTAATTAGCCTCATTGTGAAAATTGTTTCACAACATATATGCATGTAAAAATATCGTTTTGTACACCTTAATTATATACATTTTTATTTGCCAATTGTACCTCAATAAAGAAAATGTAATGGAATATATTAATAAAATATTATGCAATATAATGAAAAAAGCATAGAGTTAAAATTGATTGCCTGACCAAGCTAAAGCTCATATGGAATAATATTTGATCTTGAACTTGAAGGATAAGTAAGAGTTTTCAATTTGAGGAGGTAGGAAGAGCAAGCCAGATGGGAAAATGAGCACAAGTAATTCATGATTGGTTGGTAGACTTCCTCCTCTTTACTTCTGCAGGACTGTGTTCACATCTCTATAACAGAGCCTATAAAATATATGTAATTATTGAGTTATATTTTTATTTTGCTCATTATACTCTCAGATCTTGAAGGCAAGGACTATGCCTTTACTCTTTGCCTAGAGTAGTGCCAGGTATACAGAAAAGCATCAAACATTTGTGTTGAAAGATGCATACATGGACATTTGGAAGAAGATACAGAAGGATAGTCGTGTTGAAGCATAGCTGAATATGAAGGACAGAACGGGTCCTGAAGTACATTATAGCAAGAATTTGTGTCTTCTGGGTCAATAGTACTTCAAGTACTTTTTGTGGAGCCCTGGGCCTTCTTGAGATATTTTCAGGACATCTATGTGGTCAAAATTATTTTTCTAATAACACTAAGACAGTATATTCATGTTTTAATGTCTTAGTGTTATTAGAAAAATAATTCTCCCATGAGTGCACAATGAAGTTTTTCAGAGGCTATGTGATATGCAATCACATCATTGTTTTTATGGGAAATAGGGTATTTTATATTTTTGTTTTAAAAAATCTAAGTTTTCATTTCTTATACTGTAAATGGAGAAAATGTAACCCGCAGTAACTTCTTTGAAATCCTCCATAATTTTTAGGAGTATAAAAGTTTCCTGGGACCAAAAAGTTTGAGAATTGTTGTTCTAAGTAAGCCTTTATATTTAGAAGTTGGTTAGTGCTGTAATAATTATCAGTACCATTTTGCTCTGCAGTTCAGTAGTGGTAAGATAATTAAACCTTGATAGGTCTAAAACTCCATTATTTATATACTGTTATATCTTAATGTATTGTTATGCTTTGTTTTTAATGAGAATTCTGTATGGCCATATTAAATGCAGCTTGGAAATACCATCGAAGCCCATAAACTCAAGTCAAGTAAACATTCTGTCATTTATCTATTGTTTGGTCGACTTTGCCCTTTTGAAAAAGAATAAAGTTTTCCTTTTGAATAGTGACTCTGGATGAAGAAAGTAATTGTCTATATTCATACATAGTGCATAAAATCATATGTTTTGTGATTACAGAGAATATTGACTGATAGTATAGTTAGCTTAAAACCTTCTGCCCATACTACGACATTTATGGGTTTTGCTATTTGGTCTAAATGAATTTAAAGCGTTTTTGCACAATTTAGTTATTACAAAGTGCTTTATGCCCTCCAGTGCCCATTTGAAATTTTGGTCTTTCTTTTGATAGATTTCTTGCCTCAAAAACTTTATATTTGGCTTACTTTGACGAAGCAGACTCTAATTTTGAGTGCTATAATACTTGGACTGGAGTTTGGGAACTTTTTAACCTAACAATAGGGTGCTTACATATGTAATATTCATTTCCTGAACTCATTTTCACCTCGCTTGGATACTTTTAATTTTCCATTTTCCCCTAATATATAAGTCAAAGGTGCCATACACATCAGTATCAAAAAGAGGGCGCAGAAGACATCCTGTTGTGCAGACTTTTAAAATGGGTACAGAGTGTATTATCAAATTTCTACTTTCATTTATAATATTCGTCCTAAAAGAAAAGGATAATGAATATTTAGCACATGCCCTTTGAGTTTAGTAAAGATTGCAAGTAATTTTCTAGCTCATGGGTTGAAAATGGAAGCCACAAATGATGGAATTTTTTTTTTCATTCTCTCTTTCACTTTCCTTTATCACTCTTGAGGTAAAAGGAAAATGAGTCACTGAGTTAAAACTGAGACCAGTTAGCCCTTGACACCTGAGAGTCCTCATTTACTCTGTGCTATACATTGAAATGGGGTGATCACATATGGCACGATCGAGTTTTGAGGTGACTGAATTTCCATGACAAAAAAATGAAAAGGAAGACCTAGCATCATTCCTTAAGATATTCTGATTAATTCTTTCCTCATAAATTGGTTTATTAGATAATCTTTTTGTAGAATTTTTGATCAAAACAAAGTTGTACTCCATCACATAAAAGTATAAAACCCTTCTAGTGTTCCACTGTATTTCCTACTATAGCTCAATAGCTTCTGTGTAGAGAGCCTGTTGTTTTCCATAACCCCTCTGTTCCAAAGAGTGTGTGTGTGTGTGTGTGTGTGTGTGTGTGTATGTGTGTGTGTGTGTGTGTGTGTGTGTGTGTGTGTGTGTGTGCGCCTGAGAGAAAGAAAGACAGACATTCTTTTTATAATTATGAAAAGGGAGTTGAGGGAGCAAGAGATTCTAGGTGAAAGGTATAACAAACATTGCCATTGAGTATATTTATGCTTTATAGACAACTTTCACATATACCATATAATTTTTGAATCTCAAAAAATAAAAATCCTCTGTGGAGAGAGCAGGAGAGACAGTATTATACCTATTATTCAAATAAGATTTAAGACAGGAAGTAAGAATTGACTTTCATCCCCCAACAAATTAGTGACAAAGTATGGACTAAATTTTCTTTATATATTTACTTTTATTTGCAAGAGAATCAAAAGATATAAAATGAAACACGTAAATGTGATTTTACATTTTAGAACAGATACTGATTGGAGATTTATCCAATGCTATGGAATTTTCCAGAAATGAGGTTATGGGTCATCTGAATCTGAATTAGAATCCTTTTTCTGGGGGGGGGAGACTTAGTTCTAGGTGCACAGCTAAATTGAGCAGAAAGTACAGAATTATCACAACCTCCCACCCCCACACGCATACAGCTTCTTCCACTATTAATAACACACATCACTAGGGTATATTTGATACAATCAATAAACCAACATTGAGACATCATTATCAGCCAAAGCCCATAGTTTACAATAGGTTTCACTCTTGGTTGTACATTCTATGGGTTTTGACAAATGTACAGTGACATGTAACAGCCATTATTGTATCATACAGAATAGTTTCACTGACTAAAACTTCCCTGTGTTCTACCTATTCATTCCTTCCTCCCCACAAACTCCTGGCTACCATTGATCTTTTCATTGTCTCCATAGTTTTTGCCTTTTCCAGAATATTATATACTTGAAATCATGCAGTATGTAACCTCGTCACATTTTTAAAATTCACTTAGTAGCAGGCATTAACTATTTCTTCTTCTTTCATGGTTTTATAGCTTATTTCTTTTTGTTCTGAATAATAATCCATTGTATGATTGTGTCACACTCTAATTATCCATTCACTTATTGAGGGACATTTTGGTTTTTTCTTTTTACAGTTATGAATACAGCTGCTATAAATATTCATGTGCAGGTTTTTTGTGTGGACATACGTTTTCAACTCAGTTAGGTAAATATCAAGGAGCACAATTGATGGATCCTATGGTAAGAGTATGTTTAGTTTTTGTAAGGAACTGTCAAATTGTCTTCCAATGTGGCTGTACCATTTTGCATTTTCATCAGCAATGAAGGGGAGTTTCTGTGGCTCATATTCTTACCAGAATTTGGTTTAGTCAGTGATTTGGATTTTGGGCATTCTAATAGGTGTGTAGAGATATTCCATTGCTGTTTAATTTGTAATTACCTTTGTGATATATGATGTTGAGCATCTTTTCATATGTTTATTTATCATCTGTGTAGCTTCATTGGTGAGCTTTCTGTTTAGATCTTTTTGTTCATTGTTCATTTGATTGTTTTCTTATCAAATTTTAAGAGATATTTGTGTATTTGGATACATGTTTTTTATTGGCTGTGTGTTTTGCAAATGAATTTTCCTCCTCTATGACTTCTCTTTTCATTCTTATGGCAGGGCCTTTCATAAATAAGACTTTTTTTAAATGAAGTTCAAATTATTAATTGTTTCTTTCATGAGTCATGCCTTTCGTGTTTCTGATGGTTATTTTTGTCAACTTGGCCATGGTATCCATGTTTTGGTCAAACATTAGTCTAGATGCTGCAAGTTTTTTTTTACATGTGATTAACATTTAAATCAGTATACTTTGAATAAAGCAGATTATCCTCCATAATGTGTATGGACTTCATCTAATCAGTTGAAGACCCTAAGAGAAAATACTGAGGTTCTTAAAGGAAGCATGCCTTCAGTCTCCAGACTATCTTATATTCTAGACTGCAATATCAATTTTTTCTTGTGTTTCCATCAAGCTAACATGTCTTGCAGATTTGGAACTTGCCAGTCACATAAGGCAATGCCTTAAAATAAATCTCTCTTTCTCTCTCTCTCTCTCTCTCTCTCTCTCTCTCTCTCTCTCTCTCTCTCTCTCTCTCTCTACACACACACACACACACACACACACACACACACACACACACACACACACACACACCCTATTGGTTCTGTTTATCTGGAGAATCCTGACTAATACAGAATTGTTACCAAGAATGGTTTTAGAAGAACAGAATTTTGTAAATTGGTCATGAGGTTTCTAGGATTGATTCCCGAATCTGATTAGTTTTAAAGACATTAATGGTTCTATTTCCAGTAGTTCAAGAAAACTCTTATAGTCCATGATATAATGTATCAATGGAGATATGCAAGATATCACCATTGGATACTTCTAATCAAATACTTATAAGAAGCAAGGTTCTCTGTGACTATGTATTTGATACCTTAGAACATCTTTGTCAAACTAATAATTGAGATTGACTTGTCAGTTGTGATTGTGTTGGACAACATGGAAGGAAAAAAAGCTCAGGAACTTGAATTTCCAAATGATTTTTCTCATAAATGATACAAAAATTTCTATGCCCTGAATAGAACACTTATGTCCTGAAGTCACGAGGTGAAGATTTCTAAAAACCAAACTCATAACTTCCTCCTGCAAAATTGAATAACTAACTCTGCAAGATGTCTGTTATTAACGTGAGGACATTGGTTGGAAAAAAAATAAAATTCTGAAAATTGGAAGGAGGACATATGGAAAGACACTGATGAAGCTGGAGAAATTAAACCCCTAAATATAAATAAATCTGCTTTGTCAATAGAAGAAGCTCTTCCACACCTATCTGAGAAAATTAACCCTACTTTTCCTTAGGATATTATAAAATCTTCCCCTGAGGTAGTTGCCTCACAAGACACTGCTGATTCTCCTTTGGAACTACCCCACTAGCCCTCTTTTCTTCTAGATCTATAACTAGATTCAAGTCTTAACAGACTTCAAAACGTAAGATACAAAATATGACCCATGACAAGATGCAATAATTCCAAAAGAGCTACATGATTTTGCCAGTTTATGCAGGCAGAAATCTGAGGAATATGTATGGGAATGGATATTAAGGTTGTGAGAAAATGATGGAAAGAACATAAAGTTGGATCATGATAAATTTATTTATATGGGCCAATTATGCCAGGACTGTGCATATAGTGTTACAGCACAGAGGGTTTAGAATGGCTCTCTGTTTGATTGGTTGGCTGAAGCGTAAACCAAAAGGTGGTCAACATCTCTGGTCACCTAAATGAAGTTGAAATGCCAGAACTGCCTCAGTGTACCATAAAGAAAGGAATCCATAGGCTAAGGAAGATTGGAATTTTGGAGAACATTTATCATTGAAGATCTGCTCACCCACTCTGGGAGGGTACAGAGAATATACCTTTAATCCCAACTGGGAGAAATAAAGTTGGGAGGGGGAGACCTAGCATCCTTGAAGATCTCTGTGACTGCAGTCCTCTGTAGGCCAGACCTTATGGTGGAAACCAACAATGGAAACTTCTGCCACTGAATTGAGAAACCTAAATAAAATAAGAGTTGTTGGATCTTGTGACGTCAGAAATCAAATGGTGGCACTTACTAGGCAAAGGCAAGGTGGGCATGGTCACTGTAATGGACAGCAAAGCCAAAACAACAATCAGAATAGTCTGATTTGCAGAGACCTATGGTGTTGGCTAGCTGATCATGGGGGTACTATAAGTGAGGGAGTTCTACTAAATTCTTACTTAATCTAGGAACATTCTTGGTGAATTGAACAAAAATCTGACTTGAATCATAATAAGAGTCATAGTTCCTTAATCAATTTCCATATTGTGCCAGTTTATAAATCCATAACCCCTTAAATGATGGGGAGGCTGTGTCCTCATGAGGAAGAACCCAAACATATTGCAAAAAGTTTATACTGTTAATATTTCTACCAGCTTTCTCCAAAGGGATCTACAGCTTATTCCACGGTAAGTGTGCAATGAGGAAGAAGAAAAAAAAGACAACCTCTGAACTGACACTAATTCCAGGCGATCCTATGATCCAGCACTCAAAGTAAGACTAATAGAGATCAGATTTTTTAAAAGGGATTTTAACTCAAATCCATCTCACAATGAGTCCACTGGGTTTCCCATCATGTTTTCTTCCTCCAAGTCAAGAATACATAACTGGAAAAGATATAAAGTTATGCCTTAGAAGTATTACAGATTTGCTTTCAGACCATCACTATAAAGTGAATATTACAATAATGTAAGCCACATAAAATTTTTGTACATATGCAAGGTATGTTTGTACCATACTATAGTCTATTAGTGTACAATATTATTATGCCTTTTAAAAAGTACATACTTTAATTCAAAAAGACTTTTTTCCCTAAAAGATGCTAATAATCATCTGAGCCTTCAATGAGTTGTACTCTTTTGCTGGGGGAGGGTCTTCCCTCATTGTAGGTGGCTGCTGACTGATCAGGAGAGTGGTGGCGAAAGGTCAAAGTGACTGCGGCAATTTCTTAAAATAAAACAATAAAGTTGGCTGCATCCATTAATGCTTTCTTTCATAAAAAATCTCTCTGCAGCATGTAATGCTATTGGGTAGCATTTTATTCACAATAGAATTCCAACAAAATTGGAGTCAATCCTCCCAAATCCTACCTCTGCTCTATCAACTCCATTTATGTCATTTTCTAAATCCTTTGTTGTCTTTTCAATAACGTTCACACCATCTTCACCAGGAGTAGATTCTATCTCGAAAAACCACTTTGGTGCTCATCCATACAAGGAAATATTCATCCATGAAAGATCATGCTATGTGATCATGAAATTGTAGCAATTCAGTCACATTTTCAGGCTCCACTTCTAATTCCAGGGTTCTCTTGCTATTTACACCATATCTGTAGTTACTTTCTCCGCTGAAGTCTTGAACTCCTGAAAGTCATCCATGAGGATTGGAATCAACTTCTTTCAAACACCTGTTGATATTGATATTTTAACCCAAATCCATCAGAGGAATCATTCTCTATGGCAGCAATAGCCTTACAAAATATATTTTAAAAATAAAACTGGAAAGCTGAAATGACTCCTTTATTCAATAACTGCAAAGTGAATGTTGTGTTAACAGGCAGAAAAAAAATATTAACCTCTTTATACATCTCCCTCAGAGCCCTTGGGTGGTCAGGTGCATTCTTGATGAGCAGGGGTATTTTTTTCTTTTTTTGAGTTGGAGTCTCACTCTGCTGCCCAGGCTGGAATGCAGTGGGACACTCACAGCCACCACAGCCTTGCCCTGCTGGGCTCAGGTCATCCTTCCACCTCAGCCTTCCAAGTAGCTGGAACTACAGGCACGTGCCACCATGCCCAGCTAATTTTTTGATTTATTACAGAGATGAGGTCTCACCAAGTTGCCCAGGCTGGTCTCGCACCCATAGGGTCAGGCAATTCTCTCACCTTGGCTTCCCAAAGTGCTGGGATTATAGGTGTGAGCCACTGCACTGGGCTGAGCAGGGGTATTTTAAAATAATTTTTTTTTTTTTCCTGAGCAGTGAGTGTCAACAGTGGGCTCAAAATATTTAGTAAACCATGCTGCAAGCAGATATGTTATTATCCTGGCTTTGTTGTTCCATTTATAAAGCACAGGCAGAGTAAATTTAGCATAATTCTTAAAGCCCCTAGGATTTTCAGAATGGTAAATAGGCATTAACTTTAACTTAAAATCACCAATGGTTTAGCCCCCAACAAGAAGTTAGCCTGTCCTTTGCGGCTTTGGAGTCGAGCATTGAATTTTCTTTAACTATGAAAATCCTCGATGGTATCTTCTTTCAATATAAGGCAATTTTGTCTACATTGAAAAGCTGTTGTTTAGTATAATCACCTTTATCAACAATCTTAGCTGTATCTTCTGGACAATGTAATGCCATGTCTTCATTAGCACTTGCTGCTTCACCTTGCAATTTTATATCATGAAAGGGGCTTCTTTCCTTAAATCTCATGAACCAGCCTCTAGTAGCTTCACATTGTTCTTTTGCAACTTCTGCACCTCTCTAAGCCTTTATTGACTTGAAGAGAGAAGGGTTCTGCTCTAGGTTAGGCTTTTGCTTAAGGGAATGTTTGAGCTTCTATCTAGACCATTCAAACTTTTTCCATATCAGCAATAAGGTTGTTTTGCTTTCTTATAATTTATGTATAGAATAAAATAGCACTTTAATCTTCTTCAAGAACTTTATTATTATTATTATTATTATTATTATTCACAATTTGGCTAACAGGGTATATTTTTTAATGGCTACTTTTTTCCTCCGAATGCCAGAAATATGAGGGAATTTTTTTCTTTGATGGTCTGTGTAAGGCCTAGAAGAGCTCTTGGAGGTAAAAGTCACAAACATGTGGGTGCTCCTCTAAGACTGGGCATCCCTGAGTTTTTAGTTTTGTTTTGTTTGAGTCAGAGTCTCACTCTGTCGCCCAGGCTGGAGTGCAGCGGCACACCCATGGCCACCTCAGCTTGGACCCACTGGGCTCAGGTGATCCTTCCGCCTCAGCCTTCCAAGTGGCTGGAACTACAGATACGTGCTACCACAACCAGTTAATATGTGTATGTGTGTATATATACATATATATATATAGTAGAGACAAGGTCTCACCAAGATGCCCAGGCTGGTCTCGAACCCCTGGGCTCAGGCAATCCTCTCACCTCAGCCTCTCAAAGTGCTGTGATTACAGACTTGAGCCACTGAGCCTGGTCCATCCCTGAGTTTTTAACTTTCAAACTTGTCCACACTCAGACTCCAGCAATTTGTCAACTGTGGCTTATGTTTCTTTCCCCGGTGCCAGTTCTTACAGAGGTTTCTGGTCACGGGATTCTGCTCTGGTAAGCCCTGAATCTCTATGTCTGCCTCTCTGTCTCTCCATATTTTAGGCAGTGGTTTGCCTTGTGACATCAATTCTTTGAAGGATCTAAAACATTTGATTTTCAGTTTGTTTAACTTTTCTCTTGTTATGTAGTGGAGCGATGATTTCCAAGCTCCTTATATGCCACTCTGGAAACTAAAAGTCTCATATGTTTTTCCTTTTAATTGAAGAACCCTTGAAATATTTCACCACTGATTTGTAAGCTTTTGGGTAATTTTAAACTGTTTCATATAATTTTTCTGACCAAATAGAAATTTAGCAGATTCCAGGGATAAAAAAGCATAAAAACTAAAAGTGATAGGTGAAGCTAGGCTGTCCATGGCCTGAGACAGGAGAAATTCTGAGCTAGGCTTATTTCCTCAATTATGAAATGATTCTCTTGAATTATCTTCAATATTTTTAGAAAAAAATGTATAGAAGACACTTAAATGGGATTGATTTATTACTTGTGTCTTGACTTACATTCCTATAATATGACTCTCAATTTGTCTTACTTAAATATGGACATAATAATAAATGATTCTTATTTAAATATGTATATGATTTTTCTGAAAAATAAAAAATGGCTCTTATTATTGTTTATTCTATCTTGCCAGAAAAAAAAAGAAATTCAGTGGAACCCATTTTCCATGTTAGTGTGTTTGTGCTTGTGGGAGTGGTAGACTTACCTCTTAACACTTCTCTGAAATAATGAGAATGAGGTGATGTTTGCCACATGGACACAGATTTGAGGAAGAAGTCAGAATATTAGCAAATTGTTGTAACATCTTGGGGCTAGAATTAACTTATCTTAAGATCTCAAATTAATACAGTTACTAAGCCTCTTTTCGTATATTTTTGTTTCCTTTCTTTCCTTTCTTCTTACTTTTCTTTCTCTTCCTTTCTTTCTTCTTTCCTTCTATCCTCTTTCCTTGTTTATAACTGATCTGAAGTTTTTCATATATGTTCACTATTCAGACTGGTGAAAAAAGAAATACAACTAATAGTTCAAGTTATAAATTTAATCTAACCCTAAAACTTTTTTCTAAATTTTGTTGGTTTTTTTTCTTTTTTTGAGTCAAAATCTCACTCTGTCACCCAGGCTGGAGTGCAGTGGCACGCTCATGGCCACTGCAACCTCAACCTGCAGGGCTCAGGTGTTCTTTCTGCCTCAGCCTTCCAAGTAGCTGGAACCATAGGCGCATGCCACCACACCAGGCAAATATTTTGATTTATTGTAGAGATGCGGTCTCACCAAGTTGCCCAGTCAACTGAACTCGAACCCCTGGACTCAGGCGATCCTCTTGCCTCGGACTCCCAAAGTGCTGGGATTATAGACTTGAGCCACCATGCCCAGTCCAAAAACTTTTTAAAATTAAATTTGTATTTCAATAGCTTTAGGGGTACAAGTAGTTTTTGGTTACATGGACGTATTATATAGTGGTGAAGAAGTCTGGGTTTAAAGTGTACCCACCACCCCCACTAGTACACATTGAACCAGATGGGTAATTTTTTCATTCCTTCATCACTCTCCATCCTCCCCTTCCGAATCTCCAATGTCCATTTCACCATTCTATATGCCTTTACAGACCTATAGCTTAGTTTCCATTTATAAGTGAGAATATGCTATGTTTGGTCTTCTGTTCCTGCGAAAAACTTAAACATGTCATTAGGTCAGTTCATAGATTTATTTGTTCAGATTTCCACTGACTTCCTTTCTTCCTCTTCAATATGATATCACTGTGTAAGGAAATTGTAACCTCCCTTTGGTAAAGGAATGCAAGTCTTGTTTTTGGAAGTGTTCTCGATGTTGGTCAAGGAGGTGAGATCCAGATAGCTCTGCAGGTGCAGTGATGAAGTCTGACTTTCCTCTCAAGTCTGTCAGGCTAAGTGTCCTCCAAGCTCTATCATCCCTTCCGATCTTGACTTTACTGATGAGGCAGACCTCCTAGAGATTTTTTCTTTTTCTTTTTTTTGGTGACTTACACTTCTCCCTCAGCTCGAGCTGTCATTTGAGGAGCCCACCACTGTAAAGCCATATCATGGTGATTCTGGCAAGCTACCAAGTCTATGTTTTTAATTTTGTACCCCTAGATGCATGACCAAACTTCTAAGATACTTGTATACCACAAAGTACCTGGCAGTGGCTTGACAAAGCCAAAATCATGCTCCTCTCTGCCTACTTATTGTGCTCATTGCACCACTGATTTACTTTAGTGTCCTTTTGACTTTGGGTATATGTGGGGCAGGAGGACAATTGCAGACAATCTTCTTCCAGGTCACTAAACAATAACTGGAGCGGAATCAACTCTGTTCCTGCTGTTACTCAGTCCATCTAATACATCTGTCTTTTCTGGAACTTTGAACCAGACAGGTATTATTGATACACTTGTCTTTTGGCTCGTCTCCCTACTTTTATCTCATATATTTTCTTTTAATTTGAAATTTTCCATTTAATAGTTGCATGTTTGGGAGACGATGGTATTGTGAATGACTCTCTCTCCCTCTGCTGGGAATGTTTCCATACGAGGACAGTATACTGGTAGGAAAAGATATCAGACAAAATGGTTTTGAAGCTTTTGACTCAAGTTCCATTATCTTTTTAGCAAAAACCAAACAAAACAGAACACTACACAAATTTAACCATTAGTTGTGGCTTGTGTGCCTGTGTATGCATTCGTGCATGGTAGAGGTGGTGGTCATGGTGATGATTTCTCTATTTTTTTCAAAGATTAATGATAAAACTGCAAGATACTATGTTTTTTGATATTTTGTAATAAGGAGTTATGTTAGAAAGATGATTTAGTCCACCAGTCCTGCAATGTGTCAAACACAAGGACCGAATGCCTCCTGTTCTGTAAAGAGATTTTCCCTCATAACTTTCACCCCAGAAGGCTAAATCACAATGCTGATTGTTTAAACACTAATAGACAGTCCCTAGACTCTCTCTCCACCCTTTGGTAATTTTGTTCTGTTATGTTGGATCCACATAGCTTAAATATTCGCTTCGTGAGGGTAATAGAATGCAACCAATATGACCACAGAGACATAGGTGTCTTAGAAATGGTTCATAGTATTACATATTTTGTTTATTACTATGTGTTTTCCAGACCCAGACCATAAGCTCTGGTTATTTTATTTATTCAATGGAAAGACTGCGCCAAAAATTGTCACATCTAGTCCAATGGCTCATTTTTCAACCTAGATAGTTTAGCTATTTGAAAGCACTCCTACATCTTAAAGTAAATGAATGGAAAGCATTAATTTTGTTATTTCTTGAGATGAATTCTTACTATGGGAGAAAGAGAGAAGCAAACACACATTAGGGAGCTGCATGGCAAAGCAAAAAATGAGGCATTCACAGACAGATTTGTGAGGAGGAGGGGAAAAAAAGAATGACAAGAATACAGGAAATTATTTATGTAAACTGAAAGGGATATGAGAGTTTTAAAAAATGGTTGTAAGAGCAAAAGTCTCAAGTTCAGTCCATGAATACATCTTATAAAACAACTAGAATTTGAGACTTTAAATTGTTTTTACTACAAATATAATTCCAGATATAACTATAGATATAGATACAGATAGATAGATATGTTTCAGGTTAATATAATAAGAAAAACATACTTGAATCTCTTAGTAACTTACTCAAATTAAATGAAAAAAATCAAAATCTTTGACTTCATTGAAATATTAATATAAGGTTAAATTCTCAGCTACATACTTGGGTCCAGTTTACTTTCCTCTATCTTGAATTTAAACAACTGAATTGCAGTCTATAATTTAATCTTCTAAACCTTTTATTTCTTTTGCAGTAAAGTGAATTAACTCCATGTGAATATTAAAAACATATCAACAATCTATCTGCTCTACTATTATTATGCTATGTTTTCCATAATGGCCTACTTTTTTTAATTTTTAATTTTTAATATAAAGATGTGGGATACAATTCAGGGTTAGTTATACCATCGTTGATCATGCAGGTATCCCTGTTAATGTGGTATGCCCCTCCCTGCCCTAGCAGTTTCCTTCAACTGCCAATTCCACCCCCTACCCATCAACAGTTTCCCATGACTGCCAATCGCTTTCTCATAGCATTATAATTGTTCAAGCTCCTCTTATGAGTGAGAACATATAAAACACTGTTCTTTGTTTCTGTGATAAATCACTGAGTATGATTGACTCCAAATCCATCCAGGTTGCTGCAAAGTCCTTATATTTGTCGTTCTTTATAGCTGCATAATATTCCATTGTATATATGTACCACATTTATTTTATTCAGGCCAGCTTTGATGGGCAACATGGTTGGTTCCATGTTTTTGCTATTGTGAATAGAGCTGCAGTAAACATTCGTGTGCAGGTATGTTCTTTGTAGAATAATTTGAGTTCCTCTGGGACTCAAATAGGGGGATTGCTGGATCATATGGAAGGTCAATTTCTAGTTCTTTCAGAAATCTCCAGACTGTTTTCCAGAGAGCTTGTACAAGTTTGCATTCCCACCAGCAGAGTAGAAGTGTTCCTTTTTCTCCACATCTTCACCAGCATCTGTTGTTGTTTTATTAATGATGGCCATTCTTACAGGAGTTAGGTGGTATCTCAATGTGGTTTTGATTTGCATTTCTCTGATGATGAGTGAGGCTGAGCACTATTTTATGTGTCTGTTGGCTGCCTGTATATCTTCTTTTGAGAAGTGTCTATTCATGTCTTTTGCCCCATAATGGCCTACTTTTAATGGAATATTATCTGGATATCATGATGTTTCATGAGGATCTACTATAAGAATTTCACTAAACAATATTATCACCAATCTTCTCAACACCATGAAATAGCCAATATTATTCTTTTATTATATTTTTAAAAGCTGAGTCTCAGGTAGTATACATAGATTTCCCAGGAATGTATACACTTAGTGAAGAATTCAGCATTCATTCTGATTAAAATTTCACTCTTTCTATATAACATTATTTTAAAATAAAACTTTATTTTAAAAAAGAAAGCCTATATAACTTTATTTTTTCCTCTTATGTTATTTTATCTATAGAGAAGAAATCAAGTCAGTAGATGTTTTACCATAAAATATTTACATTTTAAAAATCATATCAACATCATGATAATCATCTTCGCTGATTTTTCAATCGACTATTCAATCAACTATTTTCAACTATTTGGAAATTTGTTTTTGCTACTCTATACTATCTCAGTGTCTATTGTTGAAATCATCTTTGTTCTTGATTTAAATCTCTATGGTCAAAAAAGCCATTGTTTTATTATAATCTTATAGTCTAGGGTTTTTTTTTCCTGGGGAAACTGAGGTGAATAAAGACTAAGGGAAGTACTCATGTGCAAATTCTAAAACACAGAGGTAGATTTTTCTGACTTTCACTTCTAGCTCAAGGAAAATGGTAATTCCTTACCCTACTTTATAAGTTTCAGGTGTTTTCTGAATCATCCGTCTGCATTCTTCTTCTCATTCTATGGTGATCATCTACATTTATCTCATTCATGGCCTATGGTATTTAGCCAATATGAACTTGACAAAGACTAAAAAGTTACAGATAAATAAGTGACAACAATCCCAGAAATATGCCCTGATTATAAATTATGAATCATGCTTCATTTTAGTGGACAATGTAACTCTTGCTATTTGAGTTTGACCTACAACACTGACATAAATGTCTATTATTTTCTACTTCTAGATCATTAATTCTCACTTCAGGGCAATAGGAGAATACAGACTAAAAAAGCTCCACAGAGAAATAAGTTTCCAGTACTATGTCAATGGTTCAGTAAAGCATGCTCAATATATACCTTTCAATATATACCTAGTTTGTCTTCTATTTAGATTTTTTATTTCATTTATATCTGTTTTGGTGTTACATTTTTTCAGTAATTGTCTTTTTCATCCATTACTATGTTCATCTGTTACTATGCCAACCTTTACTGTTTTATTCATTATTACATTTGGCATAGGTATTTTAAGTTTCCTCTCATAATACCAACATCTGAGAAATCTGTAGGTCTGTTTCTATTGACTATTTTTCTTCTTGAACACAAGCCACATTTCCTTGCTTTATGAGGATTTCACTTTTTTTAATCCTGGGATTTGTTTGTAAAGGAACAATGAAGACTTAAGGGGGAAAAAACATATAGTCAGTAGAATAAGGGCTTCCTAAAAAAAAAAAAAAAAAAAAGTCAAGTAGCTGATGTGAGTGAGTCGAAGTCATTCAATTTGCCATTAAGCTGGTCCTAGTCTTTGTGGCAGTTTTATTTATATCTCATTCACTAGTCACATATAGTGTTTTGAGGTCTCTCTTGAGCAGGAAATGTGGTTTCAACACCCACAGTTCTCCAGTTTACACTTTTCAGCCCATTCACTGCCTTTCCAAACCATGGAAAAGCTACATTTTATAAGTGATTCAGTGTTTGGGGGCCTTTAGATTTTTATTTTTCTCTGCAATCCTGCCTTGTGTTTCTGTGCCCTGGTAGATCTCTCCTCTGCCTGCTGCCTTGCCTCCAGCTTCCAGAGTGCCACCTCAGTGCATTTGGTCAGGGCTCAGAGTGCCTTGGGAGGTATTTTCTTCCAGCTATGTTCTCCCTTCAACCAGCTGTGGTTCACTTCCTTAAACTGAGGAAGGAAAAGGCCCCATATGCCTCAGAGTATCACTCTCAGGTTTTCTGCTTGTCCCTTGCATGTGGCATGCGGCCAACTTGTACCCAGTGAAGGCTCAAGAGGAAGTTTTGCCAGGTGAGTGTTGACTTGCTCTGTAGCAGGAGCTCTTCAGGATATTTATGAGCCATAAAAGCCAGCACACAGCTGTTAAATTTTGCAAAAGATGGGCTGATTGCTATCTACTCATATCCATGGGAGATTTATCCTCCTCCTTTTACTCTGCCAGGGATGGAGCAGCTTTGTGACTTTTCTTTTCTCGGCATATCTTGCCAATTACTGGCCTTTCATTCATTTAGGTTTCTTTAGATATTTAGCTCTTTGATGTAGAAAGAAATAATTTTCTAGCTTATTATGCTTGTTTTATGTTAAGATGGAATTGATAGTTTCTTTCAACCTTCTACATTCTAACAAAAAGTGTAAGTTCATTATAAATTTTTAATATGGATTTTTACTTAAAACTAATTAGCACATGTCCTCCTCAATAATAATAGTAAGAGGTTAAAATTGGAATTCTAATGACTCCTAACATAATTTAGTTTACTGATGTCTTCCAGGACTTTAAATCTACTATATTTTTATACATCCCACCCAACATTTGTCATAATTGTGATTATTTCTTATATCATTGATGTTTCTTTAGATCTACCCACCTGTTTCTAAATTTCTTTGCTCATATTCTCTTTAAATCTGGCCTTTATGATTTCTTTAACCAAAACATTTTTGTATTAGTTCCCTTAATGAGGGACTTATCATTAAAATGCAATCACTCTTTGGATCCAAAATATCTCTATATTGCCTTA
Organism: Carlito syrichta; assembly: GCF_000164805.1. Classification (NCBI taxonomy): domain Eukaryota; kingdom Metazoa; phylum Chordata; class Mammalia; order Primates; family Tarsiidae; genus Carlito; species Carlito syrichta. The sequence goes on along the minus strand of NW_007257496.1, from coordinate 109,166 downwards.
CTCTCTAATAATATTTAGTGGAATTTAAAATTCAAAGTTGATAGTTTTGCTTTTTGTTTTTTAGTTCTTCTATTATATTCCACCCTTTCTTCTGGCTTCTATTGTAGTTATTGAGAAGTCAAATATCAGCATCATGTATTCTTACCTGATAATCAGTTTTTCTTTCTAGTTGTTTTAAAATCTTCTTTTTCCTTTGGTGTTTTGCAGTTTCTAATATTTTCTCATTATTTTTATATATCTATTCATTTTAAACATACTTATAAATATTGGTCTGAAAAATTATTATCTAAGCGTTTTAGGGCACAATATAACAACTTATGAGACTGTGAGTTTCTTTTCCACGAGTTTTCTTTGAAAAAAATATTTTGAAACCTGGTTCAGGGCTTCACAGTTATGTCTTGTTTACTTGCTAAATGATGCAAAAGACCTTTGCCCTTTTCAACCAGAGCCCAGGCCTAGACATGCAAACTTTCTCCTTTGTCAGTGGATTGGAATTTTGTACGTTCTCCCTTTCAGAGCATTTATAATAATTTGACCAGCCGGACTTGGTGGCTCAGCCTGTAATCCTGCGCCTTTGGGAGGCTGAGGTGAGTGGATTGCCCAAGCCCGCGGGTTCGAGACCCGCCTGGGCAGGCAAGACCTCATCTCTACAATAAGATCAGAAAATTAGCCAGACATGGTAGCGCGTGCCTGTAATTCCGGCTACTTGGAAAGCTGAGGTGGAAGGATCGCTGGAGCCCAGTAGGTCGAGGCTGCGGTGGCTGGGAGTGGCCCACTGCACTCCAGTCTGGGCAACAGAGTGAGACTCCAACTCAAAATAATAATAATAATAATAATTTGACCATCTTGTTTCTTTGCAGGGATCACAAATCTAAAGTACCACTTCTAAATTTTAAGGTCTTTTCTAGTTATGATGACTGGCTATCACCCTAGGGCAGCTGAAAGTATTGTTCCATTTTTTATTTCTACAGGATGGTGGCTGAGGTTATATAACCTGCCATGTTGCCAGAAGAGGAAACCATTTTAGAGAACTTTTGTTTCAGTTTCTTTCCTGCCATGTACTTATTCTTTATTTGCATATTTGTTGTGGTATAAAGTATTTTGTCATTTTGAAAGCCTCTTAATTTAAAATTTTTAATTTACTACTTAGAGGAATACATTTTTTACCATCAGAAAGAAAAAAATAATTAATAAGCATTGAGTTTGACAGCAATTAATTTAATTGTAGATTTAATTAACATTAATATTGGCCAAGACAATCTAGATGTTTTATTAATTACTGAGTAAATGTTATTAATTTCATATATATGGAACTTAAATTATGTGACTTTTAAAATTGGAATATATACTATATTTAAGACTTTTATAAAGAAAAATATATGAGCAACACAGGCTCACGCAATTTGCCTGCTGTAGTTCATTTGCAGAAAATGATTTCAAAGACTATTTTTTCCAAAGGTTATTAGTAACACTGTGAAAGACATTCATATTTTTGTTATTATATGCTTGCCTCCAGAGACACTATTAATAACTATGTCTATAACATTTCATTTAGGTATGTAGTTAATTGCTGTAATCACTTATTTTTTTATATAAAGAAGTGTTTCTTCAGTCTCAAATTCAAATAAGTCTGAATTATCTGAAGACATTGTAATCCTCCAGATTTACAGGACTTTTCACAACTTCCTGTATTAAAATTTCCATGAGCTAGTCCAAGCTTACATGTTAAAAACAAACTAACAAAAGCTTTACAGATGATATTGATTAATACTCAGTGGTTGAGAACCATTGTGCTAAATAAATGAAATTAAGTGACTTTTTAATTGCAATATTTGTGCAGCCATATTTTTGTAATCAATATACATATGAGAGATTTTCTAGCTCCAAAGTTCCATCCCTTTGTGTAGGCAGCAGATTTTATTCTGATAATAAATGCTTTTAATTGTGTATTTTAGACTCAGTTCCTTTGAGTCTTAGTAAGTTTTTGTTTAAATATATTTTATTTTACAAATATACATTTAGGGACTCATTTAAGTCCCCTCAAATCAAAGAAATCGCCTGAAAAAAATAGTTAAGACACGTAAAGCCAACTGTATTTTAAAATTTTTAATTAATACAAGAAGTTAAGAGTGGAACAGGGCTATTTCAATGGCAAAAAGTAATACTTGCAGTTTGGCATTTACAAACATTTTGCCATTTTATTAAATGAAATTACCTCAAAAAATAGAACCAATGACTCTTGAGTTATGGACAGAATAAGTCCTTTAATTTGAACAAATAGTAAGTTAACTTGAGTAAATTGAGTTTATGTCCATAATGAACTAATAAAATTCACTGCTGAATCATGTTAAAACCTTTATTTTATTATAATAGCAAACCATTTAAATTAAAAATTTCCAATGAGGTTTCTCTGTGTATGTATGTATATTATTCTAGAAGAATAATTAAAATAATTTGCATTTAATAAAAAAATTAAATGCTGCTATTAGCTCATTAATATGAGAAAACATTCAAAACAGAAAAGTAAGTATGGGAAATTGATGCTAAGGAAACGAACAGCTGAATAATATCCAGCAACCTACTGGATGCTAGAAATTTATCAGGGCACATGGGCTATAACTGGCACCAATGATCAGCAGAGATGCACTGTCCCTTCAGGTCTCATCAAGTTCTCTATCCTGGGAGTCAGAGTTCAGAGCACATAATATCTCTTGTGTTTTAATCTTCTCTGTTTTGAATATTGCTTTTGTTGAATTTAATTTTGCCTGAAAAATGAGAAGTGTTATTTCATCTGTGTGATCTTACCAAATCATCATCAGTCAAGGAATACCAACATTTTAAAAGAATGAAAAGCTGAGTATAAAATAAAGAGTTTGCAGGGAAGTCTGATCTTTTGATGTCATAGAGTAGTTAGCCTCTCCTCCCTTCCACCACCTTTTATTTTCTTAAGGTCCCCATCAGTGAGTGACCCATGTGTTTTGATCATTTGTTGTTGAAAGTTGGAAATTTCAGTGTGTGGCAATTCTGTGATCCTGTATTAATGGAGAGAAAGAAAAGTTCTATCTATAGATGCTGTCGTCTAATACTCTGAAACACTATTACTTACTAATTTCTGAATGAACCATATTTTTAAAAAAATTTGATGTCCTACAGAAATGAGGGCAAACACAGCAGAAAACAATGAAGTTTTCTAGAATCCCAAACTAAACAGTGACAGATTAATATTTCTATGGAATTTTTTTAATGCCACCAAGAATTTTTCATGCCTTGGGGTGTTCCAGCTTGGTCAACACCATCTTTCTAAAATAATATAAGCAAAAAAAAACCCCAAAACGTATAAAAAAAAAAAAACAAAATTTATAAAAGCAGCACTGCACGGCTAGCCACAGAAATCATCTTCATTCTTCAAGTAATAGGGAAATAGCTACTCAGGATTTCCTTTATGTACCATTTCTATCAGACAATGGCACATATTCTCCACTTAAAAGACCTAGGTGAGCCGGGCTCAGTGGCTCAGCCTGTAATCCCGTGCCTTTGGGAAGCTGAGGTGAGTGGATTGCCTGAGCCCACGGGTTCGAGACCCGCCTGGGCAGCGAGAC
>NW_007257496.1:49867-105429 GCF_000164805.1 Carlito syrichta | reverse complement strand
AACCAAAAAAAAAAAAAAAAAAAAAGACCTAGGTGGCTGAGGTGAGAGGATTGCCTGAACCCAAGGGTTCAAGACCAGCCTGGTCAACTTGGTGAGACCTCATCTCTACAATAAATAAAAAGAAAATTAGCTAGGCATGATGGCACACACCCATAGTACCAGCTACTTGGAAGGCTGAGGCAGAAATATCACCTAAGCCCAGTAGGTCGAGGCTGCAATGGCTGTGAACATGCCACTGCACTCCAGTCTGGGTAACAGAGTGAGATTCCAACTCAAAAAAAAGATATATCCAGTCACTCAACAGAAATCTCTACTGTTCCAGCCTCCTATCACCCATGATGGGAGTGCCAGACGATCGTGACAAGCAAAATATTCAGTCCAATGAACAAACAACAAAAACCTTAGCAAAGTCACTTTAAATTCTAATGTTTGATCCACCAGTACACAACTTGGAAGAATTCTCTTACAGTTATATGAATACAAAATGTAAGGTTTCGAAACATGGGCATATACTCGCCATTATTGCCTTCCCTCTACTTTCTTATACCATGAACCTGCTGCTGAGGTCAGACATATAAAATCCTGGGACTTTAAAAAAAAAAAAAATAGGCCGTGTCATGTTTTACCTTTTATTTATAAATGATGTAGAGAAAGATTATCTATCTGCGGACTAGTAAACTGAGGTAGTTTTCAGTGACGAGTAAAAGGTTTCAGAAAGAGTAAATGCTGTGCTTCTTATTTTTAGATCCTGTATTATAGTAGGTGAACTAGAGATATCTGGCAAACTTTTAAAAATTATTTTTGCTAGTACCTGTATTATAGCAAACATTGTCTAAACGTGACAATATCTACCTCAGGTGGTAGTCAGTCCTAAAGTCTTGACCTGTTCACCAATAGCAACTCCAATAGACACTTACTATCTTTCTATGGTCCAATCTATATAATACAATAATTTTAGACTCTACAAAAATACCTGGATGTTATTCATTTGAGCTACCTTACTTTTATTGGACATTTCCACTATTAGAAGGTGCATAATCATTTCTGATCTAATAGTGGCCACATGAATCACATAAAAAAGAAAAATCCATGGTAAGTACCAGTATATGACTTCTCTTTCTCTCTCTCACATACTCCATTCTTTTTCTTCTTCTTTATTAATTATAAAGATGTGGGGTACAATTCAGGTTTAGGTGTACAAATATTGATTATGCAGTTACCCTTGTTGATGAGGTATGCCCCTCCCTCCTCTAGCAGTTTCCCTCAACTGCCAATCCCATCCCCCCTCCCCTGACAGTTTCTCATTACCACCAAACACTTTCTTATAGTATAATTGTTCAAGGTCCGCTTAGCAGTGAAAACATATGATACTCTCTTCTTTGTTTCTGTGATAGATCACTGAGTATGTTCGATTCCAAATCCAAGTTGCTACGAAGTCCATATATCTGTCCTTCTTTATGGCTACATAATATTGCATTGTGTATATGTACCACATTTTATTTATCCAGTCCAGCTTCGATGGGCAACATTGTTGGTTCCATGTTTTTGCTATTGTAAATAGAGCTGCAACAAACCTACGTGTGCAGGAATCTTTTTTTGTAGAATGATTTGAGTTCCTCTGGGTATATTCCCAATAGGGGAATTGCTGGATCATATGGAAGATCAATTTCTAGTTCTTTCAGAAATCGTCACACTGTCTTCCAAAGAGGTTGCACTAGTTTGCATTCCCACCAGCAGTGTAGAAGCATTCCTTTTTCTCCGCATCCTCGCCAGCATCTGTTGCTATTTGTTTTATTAATGATGGCCATTCTTACTGGAGTTAGGTGGCATCTTAATGTGGTTTTGATTTGCATTTCTCTGATGATGAGTGAGGCTGAGCATACACTCCATTCTAAATGCTAAGTAGCAAAGCAGTGCTCAAGAAGATGTGCCATAATCTCTCTGCTTGTTCATTCAGACCTCTCTTTGTCAAACAAGGATTACAAATGACTGATAAAAAGATAGTTTAAAAGTCGGAGAAGAGGTTAAAATTTCAAAATAAGACAGAAAAAAGAAAAAGTTATGATCAAAAATGAAAATGAAAATTTGCGCCATAAATTTCTATTCACTGGCTGGAACTAAGCTATATATTTTATTCATTTATCCCTTCATTTATTTTGGTCAAAAATACCAATACTTACCAAAGGATATTTAGGAACTTATTATCACTTGCATAGGAGAGGCAGATATGGTGCAGGTCAAGTTCTTGCCTGCCCTTGGATTATACTCTAGCAGTAACGTAGAAACACTAATCATCTCCTAACCATATAGAGTATGTCTGATTTTATCTTTGGAGCAATAAAAACATTGGAGTGAATTTCCCTAAACTTAGTGATTCAGAAAACTAAAGTTGATATCAGTGAACAGGTCAGGACTTTGAAAATAATAATCTTTGCTTGTTCAGGTCTGACTTGAAAAGCTTAGGCCTACTCTGAATGTCCTCAATCGTAGACGTTGCTTTTGTTCTTTCTTATTTTGATGATCTGTAGTCCTAATAATCTGATTCCATTCACACTAAGGAAATTGATGTTTTAAATGGGAAGAAATATGCAGAAAGCAAAAACTCCCCATTCACTGCAAACCTTGAGACCCCTGTTCCTGCTCTTCTCACTCTTACTCTCGTTACACATCCTTCATTTTTTTTTTCCATTTTTCCTTTTCTCCATGTTTCAACGGGTACTATCCAAAAATCTCATCTCCTGTTCTAACCTTCAATTACAATGTGGGCTTTTCTGATTCTCTCACAAGAAAGTAAATAAATTATTTCTCTTCCCTCCTACAATGAATTCAATTTTTCAAATTGAACTTTTACCCTGTTGTGCAGACATTTTTATGGAAAAGTCTTTTTTCATAAAATTTGCCCCTGCAATCATTACATATGGAAAAGCTTAATATTCAAAACCCCATGTCACCCAAAGAAAGAACCTAATATACTATGTGATTCTCTACTCTGTTGCATGTGTAACGTAACTTTATGTAATTTATTTTCACATCAATTTTGAGTGTGCATTATTTTTTTATGAAATTATGGATGCAAAATATATTAATAAAATGCTTTCATTCAGTCATGTGTAATTTTTAATTGATCCATAATATTTACTACCCCAACTATGTCAAATCCCTATGGCATAGAATAGGATCTATAAACTTTTCTTAAAAATGGTCAGCTAGAGTATATTTCAGGTCTTGTGAGCCAATAGGCAAAATAAAGGATAGTATGTAGGAATCTATATAACTATTTAAAATGCAATCATTTACATTTTTAAAACCATTCTTAGCTTGTGGGCTAAGAAATAGGTAGTTGGCTAAATTTGGTCCATGTGCTGTAGTTTACTGATCCCCGATACAGATGCTTATAACATTGTGCATGTCTCCTTCATATATTTGTCACACTTATGTGCTAATTTAATCTTTATTTACAAGATTCAGTCTCTGTGATCTCAGGAGTTATATCTAATCCTAGCTCTTAAAACAGTGTTTAATTTATAGTAAATTCTCAATAGTTGTAGTCTCTTTCTCATCTCGCTAATCCTCTACAGGGTTAAATTCTTGAGTATAGGGGCTGGCTTACTTATTTGTTTTGTCCGTAATACTCTTACAAAGATATACCCATATTAGAAGTATAGGAGTGAGGTTTTCTTTGAAAAAAATCAAAAGCCATAAATAACTCTTCCCATCTCTACATGCTGTAGGCCAAGGTGCAGAAGCATCTTTGTATTAGAATTCTGTTATCAGACATAGTGAGACTGGAAAGAAGTCTATCTCACAGTAGTGTTTGACACAAGATTTCCTCTAAGCAGAGAGCAGGGGGATTGAAAGTACAATTCAACTTTAGCGACTGTGCACTGATTTATATTAACTTCATTTCTTTTTCTGTTAGATGTCAAGTTAATTACTTTGGAGATTAATAACAATTTTACATATTTAAACTGAATATTCTTCCCAACCACCATAAAACCCTACCCTCTTGGACAAGAAAGTATTTCTTGTCACTTCCTCAGGAATCCTCACAGCTGCTTTCTGTAGCGTCAGGAGGAAATGTAAGGGGTTATATTTCAGAGAAGGTAGGCTTAACATCACCAGAGAGAAAATATTTGTTGAAGATTTCATATGGTAAACCTGTCCAGAATAAGTAATATTGACTATACATAATCACATTTTCTTTGGGCTGGAACACACCAGGTAAGGCTGAATGATTGAAATTATTTTACTCTACAGATGGCCTAATAAAATTAGTATTCTAAATAATGTTATCTTAATTCCTTCCTTTCCTTTTTTTTCTTCCTTTCTTAGTTCCTCTCATTTCTCCCATTTTCCTTTCTTTTTTTCCCATTTTCACTTCCTTCCTTCCATTCTTCCTTTCTTTCTTCCTTCCTTCTTTCTCTCACTCCTTGCCTCTGTGATGTAAGTCTTCATTTCAATGTAGTATCAAGATATAAGGGAAATACATGTTTTGTTAGAAATCCAGGAAAGGCACAAGCCAGCAATCTCAGTTAAAAAGCAAACAGAAACTTTGCATTTCCCTGGTTTTTGTCCTGACATCAAAGATTTTTCAACCCCAATGTTATGAAGCATGAGATAGTTTTCAAGCATTTTCACATTCTTTAGGTCAGGATGAAAACTGGAGAAACACAAACTTCTCTATTTGTTTTTCACCTGAAATTGCAAATTCATGTGTTTCCCAAATACCCAACAAAATATGTTAGCTGCCTTAGAGAACACTGAAAATGAATAATTTGGTGACTTAGGATGTGAATAATCTCCTTGAAGTGGAGAGAAGAATTAATCTCCATAAGTAATTTAGATATCCCAGCTGTAGTGCAAAAACTATTTTGGTTAAATGTTTTCAGGTTATCCTTGATGATCATTTATTTATTTTTAAGTGTTTACCACAAAGAATTAGAAAGGTTGTTTTTTAGGCTTCAAAACTCTTAGCAACACTGACAACATACTTCTGCTTGATAGCTGTACAAGTTTGGCCCTCATTGTGAACTGTGCAGACAAGGCATTAAGATTAGTGTTCGGATTCAACAGAAATCAAAGTGAGAGGTGATTTTTGGTACCTCCAGGATGCCAGAAAATTAGTCATATCTATGACTAACATAAATAGTAAAAATGTGAACTTAAAATGACTAAAGAATATGAGGATGCTTGTAAACTATCTCAAATTTCAGCACACTTAGGTTGTGAAAACAGCACTACCAGTGTTGTTAAAATCAGTTCACAAAGACAAGGTGTTCCTTATGAAAAAATTTATAATAATGAGAATAAAATAAATAGTTCTGACAATAGAAAATTGAGTAGGCAGATCATTAATATATTAGTTTGCTAAGGCTGTCATAACAAAGTACCACAGGTTGGATGGCTTAAACAACACAGATGTATTTTCTTATCATATGGAAGCTAGAAGTCCAAGATCAAGGAGTTAGCAGAATTGGGTTTTTTGGGGAAGCCTCTGTCCTTGGCTTTTATATGGCTACTTTCTCCCTGTGTCTTCACATGATGTTCCGTCTGTACATGTCTGTGTCCTAATCTCTTCTTATGATGAAGGACACCAGGCATGTTGAATTAAGGCCCACCCATATGACCTCATTTTACCCCAGCTACCTCTTTAAAGGTCCTGTCTCCGAATACAATTACATACTAAGGAATTCGTTTTCAAAAATAATAATGGGAGTTAGAGGGGATACAAGTCAGCCATAACAGTACACAGAAAGGTACATAGGGTTATCTAAGGAGCTGCTATAGATCTGTCTTTCAACCTCCTGGTGTTTCAAGCATGTAAGAATTTGATTAGTGAGAAGAAATTTTAAATGATCACAAGATAGATACTACATATTAGTTAAGGAAAAGCATATCTCTTGTAATAACTAAGACTCAATAGATATTTTTACCTCATAAAGAAGATACTCTTTTAATATAAACATATGCATAGTAATTACCTGTGCTAAAGTTGCTTAACAGTATTATTTTCCTTCCGAGAAACTAGTAATATTTTGTGCTTATTGCCCATATTATACACAATAAGCACAATGGAGTTATGTTCCAGGAGGTAGAATACTTTAGATTTTCTAGAGTTCTAAGCCACTGGATGACAAACTTGACTGGGGATACTGGAATTGAGTACAAGTAGCTGGGGAGCAAAAATATTTTTATTTAGTTTTTGGTATCAGACTTGTGGTCATTTTTAGATATAGCAGGGGAGAAACTGGAATAAAATATATGTGGTGGCAGTGATAGTGGTCTCTGTGTATGCGTGTGTGTTTAAACTGGCAGGCAGTGAGGAAGATGGGAATAATTCATCCCAAATATAAGATCTATTCTGCCTGTATGGTCTCCCTTAATCTTAGAGTCATTCCAAGTATGACAGTATTCCTTGTGTCACCTCTAATTGCTTGCCCTTCATATAGGCATTGCTTAGGAAGCTCTAAGTAGTTTTAATATATGAGGGGGGACTCCTCCCAAAAACTGGAATTTATTTATTTAAAAATGTATATTTATTCTAACATGTTTAAACTTCAGTCACCTTCAAAGTTCTCTCCATTTGATGCAATACACTATCGAGATACTTTTTCCACTGCTCAGAACAGTCTGTGGTCTCGTCAATTTGGATGCCTTGTAGTGCTTTTGCTATTTTTGTTTCACCTCTCCTTGTGGCAAAACATTTCCCTTTTGTCAGAACTTTTTCACCCAGGGGAACCCCAAAAATGTTGACCTGGACAAGATCAGGTGAATAGTGAGGATGGGGTATGGTGTTCATGCCTTTATAGATAAACTGCTGAACACTCAGTCCAGAGTGAGCAGGTACATTGTCATGGTGGAAGAACCAGTCACCTGTTTGCCACAACTCAGAATGTTTCTTAGGTAAGTCATGATGCAATCTTCTCCAAATTTCCAGATAAAAACTTTGGTTGACCATTTGTTCCAGAGAAACAAATTCCTAGCATACAAGGGGTCTATGCTCCAAAAGATAATTCTGCATATTATAATAATCATATTTAATTTTAGATTAAGCTATTTTGACAAGCACAAAGATTTGTTTTTAAATTATTTATTTCTTAAAAAAATAACTTCCCTGTGTTTGTTATATATATTTACACAACTCATGGGCATATAGGTGTTTATAGTTCAATCTTTATTTTGAATGAGTGGGTTGTGTCATTTAATGTTATTTATGTTTTTATGACACTTAGAATATCACAAAAGATAACTCCTGAACCAACAAATAATTTTATTCTTCAACTGTTTAATATGTAAATTATTTATTTTAAATGAATGTAGAATTCTTTTCATCATATGTAGTTAAGAGCCTGAAGCATAATTGCAAGTTTTTCTCATGTATTAGAGCAGAAATAATTTACCCAACATTTATTAATATTGAGTTCTAATTTTTCACAATTTTGTAGGATTATGTTATATTTTTGTGCTTGTTATCTGTCTTTTTTGATTTGCATAGTCATATCCAAAATTACTGCATGCCAAGTATCAGAAAGTCAACTCAAACTAGCTTGAAAATTAATGGTTTAGCAAACTGGGCAGTCTAAGGGAAAATCTTCAGGCTCAGTAAAATCCGGGACTGAAAACAATGTTGCTAGGTCTCTGTCTCTATCTCTCAATTTCTCTATTCTACTTTTTCTTTGTGGCTTAATGTTTTAATATTTTATTTTATTTTATTTTATTTTTTTTTGAGTCAGAGTCTCATTCTGTCACCCAGGCTGGAGTGCAGTGACACACTCACAACTACAGCAGCCTTGACCTGCTGGGCTCAGGTTATCCTTCCACCACAGCCTTCCAAATAGCCAGAACTGCAGGCATGCACCACCACGCCTGGCTAATGAAAACAGGCTAATCTCCAACTCCTGAGTTCAGGCAGTCCTCTCACTTCTATCTCTCAAAGTGCTGGGATTCCAGGCATGAGCCACCACAATGACCTTTGTGGCTTAATTTTAAATGTGTATAGACAACTGTTGGTAGCCCCAGCCCCACATACTCCTAGTTACCAAGTTCAACACATAGATGTATGCTCACTCTTGCTCACATTCTCTCTCCCATCATTTTCTTTTGCTCCTTCTCAATACTATTATACAATCCCAGGAAAAAAGGATCAGTTTACTTCTACTAAGATCACATAATCTTCTCACATAGAGTTATGGGATTCTCAGAATGGTCCAGCATAGAATATATGATTGGCCCTATGACCAATAAGGATATTGGAAAAGTAATGGTAGGTCTAAAGAAAGATGCTTTGACATGCACATTTAGTTCTATGTATATCCCTCCAAAATATTCCTACTTAAGAGCAGAAATTATCCTATGTATGATAAGAAATGTAATCTTTTTCTCACCAAAAAACAAAAAACAAAACGAAACACCACAGTCTGAAACAAATCTCTGCATTGCATTATTTCCAAGCCAAAAAATTGGGTAATATACATCTTTTGAGTCAAGTCTGAATGTGGCTCCTTATGATCTAGCAACTTGCAGCTAAAAGACTCGGTGAAAAACCTGTAACCTTTCCAATGTATCTCCATCAAGAAGGGGAAATGGAAAACGACTTACTACTTCCTTGGCAGTGCTATAATTTCTTGGTTACTTAATCTGGTCACCTCAGTTCTGCCCCTGACCAATCCCTGGCCCATCCCATCAGTGACCTTAACAATGCCTGAAGTTAGGGAGGGTATAATATTTCAGTCAGGCAGGGAGTAGATAACAGAGGTTCTTCGATTTGAGTTTCCCCATTTCCTTAGTTTGACTGAAATCTCAGTATTGTATTACCTTCTGCTTACTATCTCTCATCCTTTGTTAGTATAAAGGTTTCCTTAAAACAGAAAATTCATCTTTGCAATTTCTGAATTCACAGAAAGAGGTCAACCAGGAATATTTAGGCAATAATCACTAATCTACTCTTCAATAATGTGTTATAGGGTATTGTGTGCATTGCAAATTTATGATCTAATATATTTTAATACACTATACCATAGTTAAACAATTTTGTAGGAAAAGGGGTACTTGATATTCAGATAATCCAAGATGTCATGTTTATATGTTTTATTTCTCATAGTTCTTAATCTCTCCTATGTATTTGATTATTGTTCTCTTACTTCTTCTTTACATTTAAAAGAATATGAAGCCTGACACCCTCTTTAGATTTTGAGATCTCTCCTCCCAAGTGTTTCTCCCAAATTGCTGGCTGATCTTCTTGGTCTCCTTTGCTCTTTATTTCTGGTTATCTGCTTAATGTTGTTCCTCTTTATGGTATTATTATGGATTATCTTCCTCTATTCAATCTTTGCAATCCTTTTCAGTGATATCATACAAACAACGATTCAAAGAAAAACAAACTCCATCCTAAACATTTCTGAAAAAAACTACATCCCAATCTATAGAGCTTTCTTTTTTTTGTTTTTGTTTTTGCTTTTCGAGTCAGTCTCACTATGAACTCCAGGCTGGAGTGCAGTGGCGTGCTCGTGGCCATCACGGCCTCAATCTGCTGACCTCAGGTGATCCTTCCACCTCAGCCTTCCAAGTAACTGGAACCACAGGTGCATGCCACCATGCCTGGCTAATTTTTTTAATTATTGTAGATGTGTTGCCCAAGCTGGTCTCAAACCCCTGGGCTCAGGCAATCCTTTCACCTCTACCTTCCCAAAGTACTGAGATTACAGGTATGAGCCACCTTGTTGGCTAGAGCTAACTTTCACTTGGCTGCTACAAAGGCTTTTCAAATGCAACATGTTAAACACTACCTAATTTACCTAGCCAGAAACATGGGAGCCAAGCTAATTTTCTGCCCCACTTATTTACTGTACACATCTAAACGATCGCTAAGAGCTGCCTATTTTACTACCTAAATACTACTGGATTTTTCAATAAAGTTGTTTTTTGTGTAAACACAAATCTAATCATATTAGTTCCCTAAAATTAAAAAAAAAGTTTCAATGGATAACTATTGCTCTAAAGATAAATCCAAACCGTTAGTTGACCCATCCAATGAATATATGTCCACCAGTGAGTTCACATCAACTGCCATAAAGATATGAGACTTTTGTGGGTTGCACTGAAAATATTTTCCAAGTTAAAGGAAGTTACAATTGTGGACAAAGTGAAAACATAGTCCACTACAGTTTGCAGCTCATCAAGAAGTAGCATCTTTATGCTCACTCTTTGAATCTATACTTGTAATATGAGTTGATTTGACTAATATAATATGGGGCAGAAATGAGTTTAAGGAACATCTGAGACTAGGCCTTAAGAGACCAACAAACCCCTAATTACGCTAATGTTGGGTTAAGAATCCTGTTTAGTGCCACCACACTGTCATAGTGTAATAATTTCTGGGAAGAGTCAATGTGTCTCAGCAATATGTCATTGAAAAGTTTGTCATCGGGAATTAATGAAAATTTTTACAGATATATGTGCCAAAGTTGAATAATATTTTTCTCATGTTAAAGATAAACATTCACGGTTTGCAGCTAATGATATTTTTGTAAAAGCAAGAACCTGGGTTTTGGTAAATTATGAAAGAATGAAAGCATTCATCACAAGCAAAAGAGTTTCCAATATTTGCTTTCAACAATTTTTGTGTTTGTACACCCCCAAAAAAACCTCACAAATTATTGTCAATTGTTAAACCTTAAAGGATTTTCATTAAAATGATTACATTTGTTTTCCAACACCACATCCTAAAACTATCCTTATTTTGAAATTAGTACAAAAATTAATTAAAAAGCAGTAATATTTTGGGTCAATTGGTAAGCAACATCTCACTTATAACTTTATTTTTTGTTTTGTCCTCAGCAGTCACTCTAAACCATTGACAATCTCTTACCTTAAAGTCAGGGAAGTCAGCAATTTGAACCATTTTCTTAAGGGCCACAGTTACCTAAAAAGAAAAACTCTGCATACGAAGATGTTTGCCTCTAGTTTAAAATCTACTAACTTCAATCCATTTATTCCTATATATATCTGGAGGCTGGGATTTGAAAGGTTAAAAAAAATTATTTTCATCATGCTTATAGTAAGGCGGGAAGTGGTAAAATGTTTCAGCCATTTACAAAGAGAAGTTGACAATAAAATTAAGCATGCGGAGTGGAGGATCAACATGTGCCAAGACAGCTGTTCCACTGCTTCTCCCCTCACTGCTTTTACCTTGTTTAGCTGTCCTCTACCCTCACTGTCGTTTCCTTGACAACCAAAGCACAGTGTCTTCTTTCACAAGGCTAATTGTTTCTACTCTTGTATAGGAAGAGAGTTAGAGTTATGTGTAAATTCCTCCCAATATCAAAACCAGAGGGAAGAAATCTACACATATGCTGTAAGAATTGTGATTATTCCTTGGAAATGAAGAATGAAAAAATAACAGGAAATCATGCAGTAGGCTCTGGAAGGGCCAATCATTAAAAAAAGTAAATTGCTTGATATTTTCAAGTTCATAACAAGATAGATAAAATTAACCTATCCAACTACTACGATCTGACTGTTTCCCAAAAATTTATATCTTAAAATCCTAATCCCAAAGTGATGGTATTAGAAGGTACAGTCTTTAGGAGGTGATTAGGTCTAAGAGCAGAGGACTATTGAATGGGATTGATGCTCTTATAAAATGAAGCACATTCACCCCTTCTGCCAGTTGAAGTTATCATGAGAAGATGGGTGTTTATGAAGAAGTAGAACTCACCAGACACTAGAATCACTCATGCTTTGATCTTGGACTTCCAGGCTCCAGAACTGTGAGAAATAAGTTTCTGCTGTTTATAAGCCACCTAGTCTATAGTATTATGTTACAGCAGCCCAAATGATCTAAGGCATCAACCAACAATGTTATTTTATTTATGTATTTTATTTTCAGATAATTTTTTTCATACATTTTAGAGTTTGCTACATGGCCAATGACATTCATGAGAGGGGATTATTTTAGCAAGTACCCATGAGACCAATGTTATGAATTTCTTGTTATTTATTTAATGTTCTTCATCTCTCCAAAAGTAATTCAAAGGATGTCTTATTTTCTTAAAAGCACAGAAAAAGGCAGTTAAAGAAAAAAACAATATTTAAGTAAGAAACCTTATGGAAAATAGTGGAAAATGTTTCCATGAGCCTGAAGTAAGTTGGTTATTGATTGTATATTTTAATTTAATTCCGAACCTTCTGGCAAAATAGGAAGCATAATGAGTTGTCATTTTATTGTCTAATAAAAAAATAACTTTGAGAGAAGAAATTCTTTTCTGGTCTTAAACCATGAGCACTCATCACTTGGCTCTATTTATGAGGGACACTGATAAACATGATGAAATTTGCTTTGCAAACACATGGTTTAATGGACCACTTTTGTTTTGATCACTACCAACCTCTTCTTTAAGAAAGTGCTTCTCCCTCATCCCCAACCAAGAGGTTCTTATGAAAGTTGCTATGTTCTTACTCAGTCATACCAAGTCACTGGTCTAAGAGAAAAAAAACCTGATCAAACTTATTTTGGGTTTTTGAATTCAGAAAATTTATTTTGGTTCCAGCCATAGGATACAACAATGAAAACAATCAATGGTCATGTTTTCCACAATGTAAAAGAAATAAGTGTGATAAAAATGGGGCTGGCATGCTGAGAGAAGCTAATAAAAAGGAACTAGAGATAGCATTGCTAGTTTTGAGTCCAGGGTTCAAGTCTTTACTGAGGCTCTTCATATCCCAGTCTCCCTACTCCTGGTGGTTCAACCCTTCCTGTGGACTCTGCAGATAAGTAAATGCTCCTCTTGGTCCAAAATGGATGTATTTAAGATTTTGCCATTTACTATCAAAAAGATCTTGGTCAATACATTTGCAAACAATGGTGTGTGTGTGTGTGTGTAAACTTTAAGTGGATGTTTTAATTCCTGGCCTGATATTTACTTCTGCTTTCTAACAAGCCACACACACTATTCTTCATTTTGGTTAGGCTTCTTTTTTAAAATAATGTACTGATTAGAATGGGAATTGAACACGAGACAGTATAAATAAACTGAGCAAAATGACTACTCTCAAACTACATGCTCAAGTTCCATAGAGTGAATAACGCTGACTGGGGAACAGCCAATATATCATGAATCTGCAATCAGTCATTACTGCTTAGTACTATATATGCTTCTTCTATAAGGATCATTTTCGTGCTTTGCATACAGTAAGACTTGGCTAAATAATTTCTGAGTGAACACACAAGTGAAGCATGCATTGACTATTCTTACATTTGAAACCACAAAATTAGTATTGTCATCATACACTTCAGGTTGAATGTAATAACCATGTTTCATCTTCATCTTGCATTGCATCAAGTATAACTGCAATCGTCTCGTGGTATGCAATTACATCCCAACATATCGATTTCGATAAGGTCAAGCACAAAATTCAGTGCTCAGTGCTGATTTTGTTATGTTTGGTTCTGTGTGACATCATAATTTATATTCCTATACCAGACAATTCACCAAGAGCTTCTCTCATCAAGGGTATTCACCAGTACTCATCTCCAGGGTATGTTGACATTCACTCTGCCCCAGACCAAT
Organism: Carlito syrichta; assembly: GCF_000164805.1. NCBI lineage: Eukaryota > Metazoa > Chordata > Mammalia > Primates > Tarsiidae > Carlito > Carlito syrichta. The sequence continues at coordinate 91,861 of NW_007257496.1, read as the reverse complement.
TTGTGTGTTGTATATGACATTTAGGCATGCCTGTCTTATTCATTCAACAAAAAAATCATGTATAATCTAGAAGAAATCTCTTTAAGAATCCAGAAAAGAGATGCATTACTTTCCGTTAGATTAACTTTATGAGCAGAGTAGTTTTCCTTTAATTTCTTCTGGCACTTCTAGGTCAAAATAGGAAATAGATGTGAACATTTTCTACAATTGTAAAAAGGACGTTTTTTAGGATCAAACTATTTTAATTCTTCCCTTTTGTTATGTGAGTCCCCTTGAGTTTAAAATCCCAAATCGCTTCCTGCCTGCAATTTCTGTGCATGATGACATAGCATTCTCCCTAAGGGATAAGCGTTGCCAGGCATGGAAGGTTTCTGAGACTAGAAGGAAGAAGGAAAGAAAAGCATGTGGAAGACATGGAGAGTTCCTAAATGTTGTGAAGTGAAGAAGCCAATTCCTCAAGATAAATCCCCAGTGGCTAACTGGGCCAAAGTTTAAAAAAGAACCAAATAACCATTTGCTGACTAGAAGTCACACAATTACTCTTAGTTCCCAGAAAATCCATATATCCGCTTAACTTTGAGAATATTATAACTGACCTGCTTGCTTCACCTGAACCAACCAATAGGCTGTGACCTGCATCAACCAATCAGAACTCAACTGCATCAACCAATCAGAACTAAGCAAGTTTGAATCTTTTATTTGCTTCAGAGGATCTGATTGGGAAACTGAATGGAACTTTTCTCTATAAAAGCCAAATCCTTCCTTTGTTCTCAGAAACATACAAAGGGTGACCCAAAAATTATGGAATTTATTTATTTTAAAATGCACATTTATTCTTACGTGTTTAAACTTCAGTCACCTTCAAACTTCTCTCTCTTTGATGCAATACTCCTACCGAGATGTTTTTTCCACGGCTCAAGACAGTTTTTGAATTTGTCAATTTTGATGCCTTTTACTGCTTCTACCATTTTTTGTTTCACCTCTTCCACCTCAGCACAGTGGTTTTCCTTTTTTTCATCCAAGGAAACAACAAAAAAAGCCACTCCCAAGGAGATCAGGTGAATTGTGAGGGTGGTGCATGAGAATCATGATATTTTTGGTCAAAAATTGCTGAACACTCAATGCAGTGTGCGTAGGTACGGTGTCATAGAGGAAGAAACAGTCACCTGTTTGTCACAACTCCAGCTGTTTCTTCTACAAATTGTGAGATAAACTTCTCAAAACGTCCAAATAAAAACTTTGGTTGACCATTTGATCCAGAGGAACAAATTCTGTGTGAACTACAAGAAGCCCGCCCTCCAAAAGATAATTCTGGGGCTTCTTTGGTCCCCTTTTGTTTTACACACAAGGCAACATTTCCCTAGCTTGCAAACAGTTCACTGGAATAGTCTCTTTCTTCCAAATTCCTTTTTAGAGAACTTTTGGTTCACAATGTGTTAGCAAATTCACATATTGTGCCTGTATTTAGATGAGAACTTTGAGCTTATTGCATAAATCTTATGCTCTTGAAATTTTTCCTTGTTTTTCTTTAAAATTCTCTTCTTTAACTGATATTTTTATTTATATTACTTATTTTTTAATGTGTTAAGTATTTCTACAAACTTGGAATGTTTTTGCAAGACTATTTTAGATCCACCCAATAGAAAAACTAAAATTTCTATTTGCTCTGAACTTGTAATATTTTAACAGATATTTTCTCTTTATTTATTTCTAGTTATTGCCAACTTTTTAATGGTCTAAAATTTCATATGTATAAATTCCATTTTTAAAAGAAGTTTTCTTTTTTCCAGAGCAATCTGTCACATGATACAGTGTTTTCTCAAATGTAATAAAATAACAGCATTAAATGAGCTTACATTAATATGTAATGGAGAGCTTTATGAATAATTATAATACAAGGTTTATAGAAATGATTTCTGTTTAAAAAGAACAATAAAAAGATTGTGTTCCCATGTAAAATGGAATCTGATTTAAATAAAGGAAAATAGTGGACAATCTGTTTGAAGGTGATAGTGGGAAATGACAAAGTACATGCTAGAAAATATACTGAATGCTGTATGCCAGTTCCTCGTTGTAAATATTGAGAGCTTAAAAACAGCACAAATGTCTCACAGCTCCCAGATAAGTCCTTCTCATTCCATCTCGCCCCATCTTTTCTCCTCTGGAAGACATTCTCCTTTGCCCTGTTCCTTCTTCTATCCCCCTGTGCTATACAGGTGAAGCATCATGCTGCTGTAGAGAGAACATCTGGGTGGAAGTCTGCAGATGTGAGTGTAGTGTTGGGGTTGTTACACCTGTCTCTTCAAGTCATGCCATTTAAATTTTGTTGACTCCTTTAAATAAGAAGAATGGTATATAGGATATCTTGATCCTTATGTATTCATTAATGACAAGTACCAGACACTGGTTACATATCAGTGATTAACATAGTTCCTGCCCCATATAGAGGATTTTCATACAAGGGAGATGGACATTAAAAATAATTGCAAAAATAAATTGCTTTAAAATTCAGAGAGCTAAGATGCCATAATTATGCCACATCTACACTTGGAAATCAGATAAGGTCTTCCTGGAGAAATGATGTCTCATACCTAAAATCTGAAATCTAGCTTAGAATTAAATACATGAGGATAAGGTGGAGAGGTAGAGAGAGAGATGTAGAGTGAACAACATGTGTGAATATAAGAAGCAGGAACAGACAGGTCACTTTTCAGAAAGTGTAAACCTTTCAACTTCTACATTCTGGTATGTTTTATAGATCCATCTCTAGTTCCATTTTTTTTTTTTTTTTTCTTTCCTGGAACTTCCCCCTAAAATCTGTAGCCTACATTCACCTTTTTCTTTATTGAGATTCCATTGATTTGTATACTTTAACCTCATTTAATTTCAGCATTTGATTTTTTTTGCTCTGCCTTATCAAATCATTTCACATATGTATGTCCTGTATTCCTAATATTTTTAAGCTAATAAGAAATAGGATTGCACTTTGCACTGCTTTGGTGTGCACCATGATGTCTATCACAGTGTTGGGCACCCAGCACCCATTAAGAACATTCTCGTTGAATTTATTATTTCCTTTTACCCTTAATGTTGGTTTTCTGTCACAGTGTTGAAGCCAAGAATAATTCGTGGGTTGAAATGTTGATGCAAGAAACAGTAGTAAATGTCTTTTCACATTTTTGAATCCTGTCATTCTTCACCTGGATTTAGAAAATGAAAAGATTCCTGATGATACCACCAATTTCCTGCAGCAGTGTTTCTAAAAGAACTGTTCTATTACACTTAAGCATTTCTGACTGATGACATTAACATCCTGAGCTCCTCAAGAAAATTAATCATAACATACCACAGGAAGTTTCTACTAAAATTGCCAAGAATAACAATGGTTTTTACTTAGGTAATACTCTCTTTTCAGGGTATTCAGAACCTAAAATGTTATAGCAATTTTGTCATTCCTACATCATTTTGCTGAGCTAGAATGAAGTACGGACCTAATTGAAAAATGAAAAACCAGGATATGAAAGATACACACCACCTCTTTAAGTCTTAAAAGAAACCTAGTTGTTTGGCTGAAAAGAAAGATATACTAAAATTCACACAGCCAAGTTAACTATATTATTTCCTTCTTGTTTTTGCTTTGGTGGAGATAACCAAAATGGATGGCCTAGGAGATAGCAGAATTTTAATCCCAGTCACATTCCTGGCTCTAGGTCTATATGCAAATACCACTTGTGAAGTATTTTTATGCACCTATATAGAATAAGGATATTGATACATGCATATCATAAAATAAAAATGCGAATTGCAGATGTGGCTAACATTTTACAACTTAAAACTTTCTTCCAGTCACTGGCAAATCAATGCCCATCAATTGAATCACATGGCAAGTACCCGTGTGACACTTACTAAATAATTTGTAGCATAAAGGATTATTTTTATAGAGAAGTAACCACCCTCCCCAATCATTCCCTGCTTATTCCAATTTCTGTTGGGATTTTCACCTATCAAAATTGAAAAATGCAACATGAAAGATTATTTTGAAAATAGAAAAAGTGGGTAAGATTTTCACTTTATTATTCTAAAAGTAATTATAATCTATAAATGTGATCTTCCTGGACTATTGACAAAACACTAAAAACTTTTTGGATAAATGTGACAGAGTACCTAAGTCATGTTCCACATTACTGAGAAAAAAGAAAGAGGAAAATAGTCCTTGAGGATTCATATGCCTAAGAAAGATTTAAGGAGCTATTGTACTTTTATAGAGCTTTAAAGAAATGTTTGCTTATTTTTCTTTACTTTGCTGCATAGGACTTGCAAACTGTTTACTTAAGAGTATGGATTTGTGAATTTTGTTTAGTGTAAATATCCCCCTGATTTCTAAATAGTTCCTGTGGTTGCTATGAAAAAAAAGAAAGGAAAAAAGAATGAGAGGTGGGTGAGGGAGACGGTGGAAGAGAGAGAGGGAAAGAAAGAAAAGAAAGGCAGGAAGAAAGGAGAAAGGGGGGAAGGAGGGAGGGAAAAGGGAGGGAGGGAAGGAAGGAAGGAGGGAAGGAAGGAAGGGAAAAAGACCTCTTTAAGAATAGTAGGAAGCCATCAAAATCTAGTGGAATCATTTGTAAGAATGTTTTCCCCTCCCCTCCAAGACTCCAAGACTGTTTTTTTCCTCCTAATGGCTTTCCTATCTAGAATCTGCAGATCTTCCACAATTTAAAAAAACAAAATGTAGAAAAGTATAGGCGGCAAATTTGAAATTATTTACTGTAGCTGAAACAGGATATGTATTTTTATAATAATTTACCTCACCTCATCTTGTGCTTTGAACTTGCTTAATCAATACCATTCCATTTAATAAGGCTAGATTAGATCAAATCAAACTTTGATTAGAATATCACAGAGGAGAATGTACGGTAAGGTCTTAGGTATATTCTCAATCTCTCTCTCTCTCTCTCTCTCTCTCTCTCTCTGAGAGGTAATACTTTTTGGTTAATCAGCTAGACCATTTATGAGAAAGTAGTAATTTACTGTTTACATTATCCACTAATGCCTAAAAGTATATCACTGAGTATATTTTATTAAAATATACTGAGGGGAGAAAGCACTTCAGAGTGTCCAAAGTGGAAATAAACATATTTTTTTCTTAAATAATTTAGAAATATCAAGTTGGTTTTTTTTTAAATTAATTCTGTCTTGTGGAGCTACAGATTAGAACTAGACTCATAACTGAAATAGAGGCCATTTTTAAAAAAGATAATTATTTTCTAAAGTAAACTTATTTTATTTAAAGCAAACCCTAAATACGGGAAAGTGCATAACTTACAGGTGTACAGCTCAAGGAACTTTTACAAAGTAATAAGCCCATGTAAGTAGCACAGGTCAAGAAATAGCATTAAGCATCCTCTCCCTCCTTCTTCACTCCAAAGCTATATCTTGACTTCTAATTTGACTATAAAATTGGTTTCCCCTGTTTTTGAGTCTCTCAAAGACTGGGATGACACAGTAGGTTCTCTCTTGCGCCTGATTTTTTTTCCCACATTTTGTTTGCAAAATTCATTCATGTTTAACATATAGTTATAATTCATTCATTTTCATGACTGTGTTGTATACCATGTGACTATAGCATAGTTTGTTTATCCATTGAACTATTAACAGATATATAAATCACTTCTGATCTGGGGATGATGTTAATAGTGCTGCAATGATAATTTTAACATATTATTGTGAAAGAATATACACATTGTTCTTGGACATATTTCCCAAAGTGGAATTGCTGGGACATAAGGTGTCTGTTACAGATAATGCCAGGAATTTTCCAAATGTAGACACCTACCATAATGTATATGAGTTCCAGTTGCTTCACCTTCAAACCAACGCACAGAATTATTTTTAAAAATATTAGCCATTCTAATGAGTGTGTAGAAATATTAAATTTAACTTTGCATGTTTCTGGTGACTTAATAAAGGTGAACATATCTTTGTATGTATGCTGGATTCTTGAATATCATCAAATGAAGTGTCTTTTCCAATTGCCCATATTTCTATTTGATTATATTTTATTGAATTATTTGGATATTAAGTATACACACATAAAATATCTCCTTATATTCTCTGGCTTTCATATTTATTATACAAGTAATGCTTTTGGATTAATGATTTTCTCAATTTAATGTACTTATCAAATTTGTCTTGTTACTGCTAGATTTTTTAATGTCTTGTTTAAGAAATATTTAACTCTCCCAGAAAAAAAGTTATATCTATTTAATATTAATTATAGTCCTCAAATTGTGGAAAGATGAATGCTTGGCTAATTAGTTTATTTAGTACTATAACCATTGCCCTAAGTGCAGTGTATATAAAATTGGATCAGGACAATGTGAATTTTAAAAATCATACTTCTATAGAGTTAGAAATCAAATTTAATTTCCTCTAGGGTCTACTAGGATGTTAGTAAGTTCAGTCTCATTCATTTAACTTTTTTTCATTCCCTACATGAAAATGATTCCTATATGAATATGAGTTTTGGATTTAAGTGGTACCGGAAAAGAAAATAAGCCCTTTTTCCATAGTGGGTTCTGTTTGCTTTTGCCTTTCCTATAGGAGGTTGTGGAGAAATGCTAGGCTCAGCTGTCTGTTCTTGGGAACTACTGTCAGAACTGAGACTCTCATGTCCTCTCTCATGTCCTCTCTTTAAGGTATCTGACCAGGTGCGGAGGCTAACACCTATAATCCTAGCAATTTGGAAAGCTAAGGCAGGAGGACTTCTTGAAGTCAAAAGCTCAAGACCAACCTGGGCTTATAATAAGGAGACCACAACTCTACAAAAAATAAATTTAAAAAATTAACCAGGCATGGTGATGCACACTTGTAGTCTCAGCTACTCAGGAGGTTAAGGTGGGAGGATTGCTTGAGTACAGGAGGTTGAGGCTGCAGTGAACTATGGTTGTACCACTGCACTCCAGTCTGGACAACAGAACAAGACATTGTCTCTAAAAATAAGATTAATAAGATATCAGTCTCTGTTACCTGGCTTCTTATCTCCTTCTCAAGCTCAAGAAAGGCTAAAAATGCCTCAAATCTAGTTGGTTTCCACCATTACCGATCTTTAATGTCCAAGTGTTTTCATAAGGCAGCACCAGCTGCTTCAGTGAAAATGAAGACACTAATTAAAAAGAGTTTGACCTTCTCTGTAGGGTAATGGTGGGAATGAAGATGGTGACACAACTTAGCCTTTTTCTTAACAATATATGACAATAAAAGAAAGTTCAAAATATTAAAAGATTCTGAAATCACATTTAAGAAAAAAATTAATTATGGTATTTAGATATTCACAAATAAATATTCAGAATTTAAAGTTACTGCATTGATCCTTTCAAAAGAAACAGCATGTAATATCATAAGCTAGTGAATGAGTGAAATATATTTGATACATAAGATACACATCTTCAAATCAGATGGTCTTCCTCACCACGGATATCACCTTTTAGCAAAACAAGCCATACTGGTTAAATAAAATAGAGTCTTCTCAAAGTATTTTTACTTGTGTTTTAAATAGATGTCAGGCAAATATTAGAAAATATAATGATATTCTGACTTCCTTTTTAAATTTAACGCCTATAAAAATGTCTTAAATTAAAAATAGCCAGACATCCTCAAAATTGCAGGATGGGATGAAGTAATGCCTGACATGTTCACTCGTCACTGCATGACCAGAGTGAAGTTAAGGTCATGAGTAATAGATTACTATGATCTTCCTTAGGAGAAAAAAATGTGACTTGACTAAAGCCTCTGGTCTCAGTAGGTTAATAGCCTTCCATCACTCTGTGTTCTCCGTGTGACTCATGGCTCTGCCTCCCTGGGTTCTTGCTTTAAGACTTTGGGTTTCCCTTCTGTCCACCCATGACTCGAATCATTTTCTCTCCCCTCCCTGACACTTCCTTCAATGATTAATTGTAGAGAATCTCATTAGCTTATTTTAAACAATTATTTTTTCTAGAAGAATTTGAACTTTTTGAACTTAACTTGACAGATAAATTGAACTTAATTTGACAGGACACATAAATAGAACATTCAACAGAACAGAAATGAAAATTCAGCAAGTATGCAGAGGCGATTCAATCTTTTACAAAGCAGCTTCCAGTGACATAAGGGCAAAGCCATGATATTCTTTGATTTTTTTCCCTTCCTTAATTCATGTGTTACTTTGACAAATAATAAGGTTTTTTAAATTTTATTACAGTTAGTGTTGCGTTTATCACTAAACAAGAATTCAGAATAAATATGCTACATGCTTTGGATTGTCCTTAAGCAATCACTGGCTAGCAGCTAATAGAAAAGACGTCATAGATTTTTGTGATTTGTTTGTATTTGATAAGCCACTTTCCTTCTCTTTCTGCAACTCACAAGCCCATGACCTTTCTTTCTCCATACCCTACCCCCTCATCATGATAGAGCAAATAGGACCCTGTGCTTGGAACAGAAAGAACACTGAGTGGTTTTAAAAGGTTATCTTCATCTCCCTCTGTGTTTTAAACAACTCAGCATTAAATGCTGGATTTAAACACACACACACACACACACACACACACACACACACACACACAGTTATATTGCTTAAAAAAGATAAAAATGTGGTGTGAATTGTGATTATTTCTTCCAATATTTCTAATGAGTATATCTAGTTATGTCAATATGTTCTAGTTCTAGAGTATATACCAATTATAAAATAAAGTGTCAAAAGAAGTCCAAAGGATGTAACTGTAATGAATTAGAATAAAGTAGCCTAATGACTGCTTTTTCTTTCTTCCCTCAAGCTTCCAAAACAGTAGAAAAATCTAGAGAAAGCATGCACTTAGCTATACCAAAAATAAATTAAAACCTCATAGCAATGTCAGAATCAATCCAGTAGCAGCCCATAACTGAAGATGATAGATTACATTTTCTTTTTTTTTTTTTTTTTTTTTTTTTTTGCGTTGGAGTCTCTGTCGTCCAGACTGGAGTGCAGTGGCTGCTCCCAGCCACCACAGCCTTGACCTGCTGGGCTCTGGCGATCCTTCCGCCTCAACTTTCCAAGTAGCCGGAATTACAGGCGCACGCTACCACGCCCGGCTAATTTTTTGATTTTATTGTAAAGATGAGGTCTCGCTTGCCCAGGCGGGTCTCGAACCCACGGGCTCAGGCAATCCACACACCTCAGCCTCCCACTACATTTTCTTTTTTGTTTATCTAGGATGAATCTATTCAGACAATATGCTTACATGTTTAAATCATTATATATTAGTATATTATATCACATGTAATATATGTATATATTTATATCTATATATTTATATGTATATATATATATATATATATATATCTCCAAACATTTTAGTTAAGTAGAGATTGTCTCTCATAATCCAAAAATAAAATAAAATCACATATCGCTACCTATAAACAAAAAGTGATAGATTAAAGCATCAATATAAGAATAACCCTTTTCTATGATAAATATAAGAAAATATTTTCTGTTTTAAAATATCTTCAATCAACCCAAAGGAAAGCTAAAATGTTCAACTTTTAGGTCATAGAAAAATGAGTAACAAATACATTAGGCCTCTATGATCTATATATTATTTTTCTGTAAATACTATTTACATCTCTCTTTATATAGCAGGTAGTTACACGGTTCTTCAGTTGCCCTTGAAAATGCACTCTTTTTCGTGTAGGAAAGTTTATTCTTCCAGAAATAGTATTTCTTCTTTTTTTTCCACAGATAAAACATATTTTCTATTCTTCAAGATCAGAACTAGTCCTATCTCATATCAAAGTTTGAACTTGCAGAAAGAAAGTTTTGGCTCAATTCTCATCCAACTTTTTGGCATGTTGTGGTCCATTATAGCTTCAAGACTACTTATGTGACAGTGAAATGTCCTTCGTTTCCTTGTGAATAAGCACTACCAATGGACCATCACTAATCATAGTGCTTACACATTATTATATTGCAATGTTTTTCCTCTATGAAAAATGTCTTTTGGTTGTATCAAATCTGCTCACCATTGTAGAAGTATATTGGGCATGTGGGTGACAATTTTCCAGGGCATCATGGAAGAAAATGAATAAGAATATAAAGCTCTAGACACTATTCTCTCAGGCCTGGATGGACCTACACTGCTGGTAGCTTGATATGTCCCCACACTGAATTTTCAGGATCTCACTCTTTCTAGTCTGGGCTACCATCATGCATTCCTAGCTCCCAGTCTTATTTCTGAAAACATGTTTTTCCGCTCTGTTGAATTGTTTCAAGCATCAGAGGTACCAGCTCTGTGGGTTGATTAATTATCATATATTATGAAGACATTTCTATAGACTGAATGTTTGTTCTCCCTATTCATATGTTGAAATCCAATCACCAATGTGAGGATATTAGGAGATGGGGACTTTGGGATGTTATTCCATCATGAGGACACATATCCTCAGGAATGAAGTTGGTACTGTTATAAAAGAGGCTCCAGAGAGCTGCCTTGTCTTCTTCTACCATGTGAAGATGCAGCAAGAAGATGCCATCTATGAACTAGAATATGGGCTCTCACCATACACCTAATGTGTCAGCACCTTGATCTTGAATTTTCCAGCCTTCAGAACTGTAAGAAATACATTTCTGTTGTTTAGAAGCTGCTACTCAGTTTATGATGTTTTGTTGTGGCAGCCTGAACAGACTAGAGAGAGAGTAGCTATGTCTAGACTCGCTTATAAATTTTTTCTCTTTTAAATTTTGTATTCATTTTCCTGAAATCTTGATGCTGTTTTACTTAGACTCAAATTTTTTTCTTTGACAAAGTTATAGTTGCTGAATTTTTAGTAGATAGTTTCAGCAATTGTCTGGTGAGAAAATTTTATGTTGCAAAAAAATGGATAAAAAAATAAAAGAAACAGAGCGAGCAAGAGACAGTGTAAGAATTTGCATTTTCTATGTACCTAGATTAAATTTTCCAGAGTTCTTCTTTTCACCTCTTTATTTCCCATAGAATTAAGAAACAAAAACAGACAAACAAAAAACTGTCTTTTGTGTGTATATTTGTACAACTGAAAGCCCTCATAAACTGTTGCCCTAATCAAAAATCAGGTGTATTCCAGAAAATGAAAATAAATCCAATTAAGATTAAAATATTTATTAAACACAGATCGTAGTGTTTGAGGATAATATGATAAAATTGAGTGTTTCAAAGTCAAGTAATTATGATAATTAATATCATAAAATTGAACATAATTGTCATTTAAAGATAAAAATCAGCCGGGCTCGGTGGCTCAGCCTGTAATCCCGCGCCTTTGGGAGGCTGAGGTGAGTGAATTGCCTGAGCCCGCGGGTTCGAGACCCGCCTGGGCAGTGAGACCTCATCTCTACAATAAATCAAAAAATCAGCTGGGTGTGGTGGCGCATGCCTGTAATTCCGGCTACTCGGAAGGCTGAGGTGGAAGGATCGCTGGAGCCCAGCAGGCCGAGGCTGCAGTGGCCGGGAGCGGCCACTGCACTCCAGTCTGGACGACAGAGTGAGACTCCAACTCAAAAAAAAAAACAAACAAAAAAAAAAGATAAAAATCAAAGAAAATAAATCAGCACAAGAAGATAAAATATAAACAAGCTGAATATACACAAAGCAACAAATCTGATTTACCACCTATCACTATTTTGAAACACAAATTGATCTAATAAAGGCAAAAGAAGCTAGAAAAACAATAAAGTCCCATATTAACTTTAAAAATAGAAATAAACAGTGAAGTTGTAAATTACTGTCTTACAAATAAGACATTAATACTTTTGAAATAATGGAACACATATTAACAGGATATTTGTGAACATTTTGAGAACAATAGACTCCTGAGCTGCACCCAAGATGGGTGATAAAATAAAGGAAACCACACACACCTTAGCTTGTTTTTAAAAAAAAAAAAAAGAAGGAGAATAAGCTATCACATAAAGGGAAAGGCATTCATTTAATGGGAAAAATAAACAAATAAATGAAATATAAACCTGAATATTTACAAAGCAACTTTTTCCCAGGAATTCAAAGCACAGTCTTTAATGTGTTCTGAGTCTCCTTAGCTGAGTGAAGGAGATTTATTGTTTCTTCCCTCTTACTTTTGGGGTAAAATATATAATAATTATCTCAGAATATTTAGGACTTTGCCACAACTGGAACCCTAATCTGTGTCCAGCTAGGGTCACTAATGCCTTTCAATTAATAATCCAAGGAGGTTTTTTCACTTCTTCCCTTCCTTAAATTTCTTATACAATTTTAAAAGTAAATTTGTATTACAGTACAACACATATATGGAAAGTTGTACACATCTTAAATATACAACTAAATGAATTTTTACAACGAAAATTATACCTTCCTTCCTTCTCTCACTCTCACTCCCATTCTCGCTCTCTCCACCTTCTCCATTTTTAAATGCTACCCTCTTGGGATTCTTCCTTATAGTTCTCTCTTACTCTTCCATTTCAGCTTTTCAGCTTCTACTGCAGTTCCCTTTCACTATTCCTACCAGCTAAGTGTTTACCTCCAGGTTTTATCCTTGGATCTTTTTCATAAAAACCTAAGTACTGAACAATCTTATCTGTTTCCGTAATTCTACTAGTTATCTATGACTTGGGCATCCAGTCAACTGTTCTCCTAACCCCACAGTTGTATAATCCAACCATCTCTCCACTTAATGCTTAATTAATACCTTAGACACAACACAGACCAATAACATCATGTTCTAGAGGAAGCTGCCTGTGTTCCAGTCCTGGCTTTGCCTCTGAAAAGGTATGTGACCTTGGACAGATCACTTAATATCAATATTTTTTTTTTTATAATGAAGACATACTATGTATCAGTTTATTGTAGCTGACATGGCCAATTACTATGAATGTGTTAACTTAAAATGACAGAAATTTATTTTCTGACAGATCTGGAGGCCGTAAGTCCAAAATCAGTATCACTGGGCTGAAATCAAGGTGTCAGCACAGCTGCAGACCTTTCAGAGGTTCCAAGGAGAATTGTTTATTGCTTCTTCCAGCTTCTGGTGTCTGCTGGCATTCCTTGATTTGTGGCCACATCCCTTCAATCTCTACCTCCGGTGTCATATTGCTTCCTCCTTTTCTCCTGCCCACCTACCCATTTCTCTATTTAATCTTTACTGCAACAATCAGACAAACAGAAAGTACAAGGATACTTTTTTCTTGCATCTTTAATGGCCTCCTCCTCTCCCATCTATGTCAAATGTCCTCTGTCTCACATAAGGATACACATGATGGTATTTTGGAACCACCAGGAGAATCCAGGATAATCTCTCCATTTCAAAATCCTTAACTTTATCACATCTGCCAATATCTTTTTTCTTTCAAACAAGGTAACACTTAGAGATCCCAGAGACTAAAACATGATACCTTTCAAAAACACTATTCTAAGGCCAGCATATTCGATTGCATACTAAAATGAGATTGGCCAGGCACATTGACTTATGTCCGTAATCCTAGCTTTTGGGAGGTTGAGGTGGGAAGATCACATCAACCCAGGAATATGAGACTGCAGTGTGATATGATTGTGCTTGCGACTAGCAACTGCAATGTAGCCTGGGTGAAAGAGGAAGAGCCTGTCGCAAAAAACAAAAACAAAACCAACTGAGTTTAATATGTATTTTATGTATCTTTGGGGGCCATTATTCAGCCTACTACAAATAATAATAGTAATTACTGCATAGAGTTGTCATGTGGTTAAAATATGGAACTTCAAACATAATACCTGGAACAATAGCTGAACAGAATAAACACTCACCAAGTATGAGTTGTTTTGCTTTTGTGTTCTTCACTGTTCTTTTCATCTCAGATCACCTTTCTCAGAAAATAATAATAATAATATGAAGATTGTGATCATGTCCTGTCAACTCTATCTTTTTAATAACTCATCCCCATTAACTCAGTTTCCATTCTCATTATTGCTGGCCTGAAATAGCATAGCCTACAGGCTTCACCTCACTCTCCTCCAGCATGTCCCTCCTGCTGCTGCCAGAGTGCATTATCTAAAATAGAAACTGCTCATGACTTCCCTCAGGTTAGCACCTTTTTTTTGTGCTCTCCTCAGCACATTCTGTTTTCACTCAATTTTACCACAGTTCCCATGCCATTTCAGCACCAAAGCCCTGCCCCCCACATTGCTTGATTGAAATAAGAGTTCAAAATTAAGCTAAATGTCATGTTGCCCAAAAAGTTCTACTGCTTTTTGCCCTCACTACACCCTAATGAGATTTTTAATAGGTATATTGACATTGATTCCTTTCAAACAATGATTCAACCTAATATAAGCTTCATATTGAGAATGCAAAGACACAGCCTAACAGGGGATATTGTCAGATAACAATTGTGGTCCCTCAAAAAATATATTCACTTCCTAACTTCTGGAACCTATGACTATCACTACGGCAAAAGATGTGGTTAAGTCAAAGATATTGAGAAGAGACACTTATTATTCACATGGACCCTAAAGGCAATCACATGCATTCTTATAAAGAGAAAGGTGGAGAGAGATTAGACAGATGCACCAAGAGAAGAAAGCAATGTGAAGAGAGAGGCAAAGACTGAAGTGATGTGGCCATAAACCAAGGAAAGCTGAGGACTGCTGATAGCCACCAGAAACTAGAAGAAGCAAAGTATGGATCCCACCCACAGCTTCCAGAGTGAGGGTTGCCCTGACAACACCTTAATTTTGAACTTCTGGCCTCCATAACTGTGAAAGAAGACATTTCTATTGTTTTAAACCACCAAGCCTGTGGTAATCTGTCTGGCAACTCAACACTAATACAACAATGCGGAAATGGAGAGAAGATGTTCACACAGCCCCTCAACCAGCATGAGGGAGGACACATAACTGCTCAGGCAAGGCTTCTTGGAAGAAGTGCTGACCGAGCTGAATCTCTCAGCTTGAATAGGAGCTAATCAGGTGGAAAAGAAGGAAGCATGCATCCTGTAAGACACAAAGGGACACAAGAAAGAATGAGGTGATTAGGAACAATTTGCATTCTAGTTATGTCACAAGTGATCAACAATGAAACTGAAGATACAGTTTAAAATAAATCATGTAGAGTAAGTTTTCCTTTCATAAACATTTAAAACTTTATCCCTTAGGTTACAAAGCCAGTGGCACTTTGGAAACAGATTTCTATTTAAAATGGTAGCCCTGTGGTGACTGTAATGCAGTGGGATAAAACAGGTAACAGAAAAATCAGTTAGAAAGTTGCAAGGATAGACAGGAGGGGACAGACTAAAAACATTTTAGTCTACATAATCAATACGACTTCATGATTATTTAGCTGAGACGGAAAAGGAATAGAGAGAGAAGAGAAAGAAAGACATTCAAATTTCTAGCTCTGGGAGTGAATATTGTAGCATCTGCAGGTAGAAATATTTAACCTAGAGTTGAATATAAGAGTTTGAAATTACAAGTAGAAGTCTAGACTCAACATGTAGATTTGGAAGTTGCCAGAATTTATAAAGCATTACTGCATGTATGTTAATGCCTTTCTCAAACTCTACTAAATTAAAAGTTTTAAAGAAAAGAATCTATGTCTTACTCATATTCACATCTCTTAGCAGCAAACACAAAAAACATTCAATAAAAATTTAATAAATGAATATACTGATTTAATATTGATATTTTTATTATTTAAAATTAAGTTTACTTTGAGTAAATGCTGGTTTAATAAAATCTAACTTTTTATAGAACAAATCCAAAACAACCCATTTAGCCTCAATAATCAATAATGATACCATCACCAAATTTAATGTAAAAAACAATTAAAAAGGACAATTACATAGAATAAATACTTATTTCCCTAGTAAAGTTTCAGAAATGAGAAAGAAATTTCCAACATCAGGGAAAGCTTAACAAGTAAGAAATAGGAGGCAAAGGCAATTTTTTATAATACTGAACTATATTTTAACCCATCCTAATTTAAGCTATTCTATAACACATGGAAACTTTGAATAAAGTTAAATTTTGTTACCAGCAAGGGATGGGGGAAAATGAATAATTGGTTGTTTTCAGCTTTGATATCTGTGATTCTAAAAATTTCTTTCTTTGTTTTTCTTTTTCCTAAAGACAAAGCACTTCATAAAATGTTCCACCTACATTAAGCAACACCAAATAAAAACAGCACTAGTCAGGCCAGAAAGATTTTCTTATCTAAGGATTAAGTTCAAATCAAAGATTTGTCTGAAATATATAGGCCTTTCAATTATATCCACTCTTTATTGGCGCAATCAGTTTCTGTTATAACACATTTCACACACAAAAAAGAGACTTTCAAAAACATGTACACATTACTAGATTTAATAATTAGCCACCCACAATTGTGTTGATTAGTTAGATTTTCACACTTCCCATGTGTAGAGGTCAAGACAAAGAATGTGCTCTATGACTTTACAAGCAAAGAAAAGAATGGAGTGTGTGTGTGTGTGTGTGTGTGTGTGTGTGTGTGTGTGTGTGTGTCTGTCTGTGTTTCTCAAGCAATTAAACCAAAAATAATTGATTTGGTTTAAATTTTGTTTTCATTGTTAGTGAATTTTTAGTAATAATTTTTTTTGTTAACTTTTCCTTTACATAAAACAAATGATGTAGAAGAATGACCTTTGAATATGTACTTCTTTAAGAAGTACTCTGTAATCTTGGATTCTTTGAACTACCCTAAAGTCAGGGTTGTGTGCAGCAACTTTTCCTGGAATTGTGGCCACCTTGATTAATGTGCCTAGTATGAATAACAAAGTCTGCCACATGGAATGTGATCATTAGAATATTTGTTAAATGATGCAGAAACATTATTAATTATTACTTTACAAAGCTAGCTTAGAAATAACTTCAAGAAGTGGTATAGAAATAACCAGAAGTTTAAGCATTGAAAATCATATAGAAAGGTTATTACAGAAGAAACTGAAGTAAAGAAACAGAGGAAACCAACTTTGTTTCAAAATGATGTCCTACATTATCTGTGAAATTGAATATACTTGTAAACAAAAGAGACAATACAGAAAAAGCCCAAAATAAAATATTCTTTTAAGATTGACCTTTTCTCTTTGAACAGAATGGACAATAACATACTGACCAACACAATTTGAGTACCAGTTCATTTTACCATTTTGTCTCATCAGATGTGACAGGGCAGGGGTTTTCCATAGGTCAGTAGTACTATGAGAGAATATTCTGCTTCACATCAATCTGGCCTCTTCAAGCCTCAGCTTCTCATTTCTTGAAATTTTTAAAGAATTATCTTTGTTTTAAATACTTTTTTAAATTTATAATCCGCACATAATAATTATACATGTTAATGGGATACAGTGTGATGCTTCAATGCATGTATATAAAATATAATGATCAAATTGGGGCAATTACCATATCTATCAGTTTAAACATTTGTCATTTCTTTGTGGTGATAACACTGAAAAGCTTTCAGCGATTCTGAAAAATACACCATGTTGTTTTTAGTTACAATCACTCTGCTATGTAATAGAACACCAGAACCTATTCTTTCTGTCCAACTGCAATTTTGTACCAGTTGACCAATCTCTCCCTTTCCCTCTTCTGCTTTCCTACCCTCCCTAGCATCTGATAATTTTTAATCTGTATATTAAATGTTATTTTCACTTTTTAGTCCCTTTAATCAAACCCAAATTCCTAGCCTAGGTTCTCTTTTAGTGAATTTTTTTTAAAGCGTGCATATTAAAGAAAGTATGTGTTTTCAATGTTTTCGCATTCAGTACTATTCTGAGTGCAAAGACTGTATACATTGTTTAGTCAAATATATATATGCGTTTAATTTATGACATCTTAAAATAACTCTACAAGCTATAAAATGAGGTTTTTTTATTATAATGGATTGGCAAAATTCATCTGCTATATTTTCAAAATAATAGGTGTATACTCATAAGTGATAGAAGGCAATATTGAAAGCATAATAAAATGCAGAACCTCAAATAAAGGAGATTCCTATGAAAGTATGCATAAAACAAAATTGATATTAAAATGCAATGAAGTCTTTAAGGATTCATAAAAATTATAAGTTGGATAATGAATAAAACAAAAAATTAGAGTTTTGTTCCTCTATATAGTCTACCGATTTGCCAATTCGAAGAAATATTTTACTTAAGGGGTCAAATTTATAATTTTCTATATTAAACAATAATATATCACTAGTACACTATATGACTCCAAAGCAATGAAAATTTAAATTAGAGCTTAAAAAGTAGCCCTAGACACATCCATCTTAATTGACATTCAAATAATTTTCTTGAGGACTATACCATTATTGTGAGGGTTGACAAAACTTACTAAATCATTTCTGAAAAACTAATTTACCACCTTACTAGAAAATTATTTCTAATTAAACTTTTCAGACAAAATGTAATGATTTTTCTACTTGTTGACTTTCTTAGTTACTATTCAGCTCTGAATGATGTCATGGTTTTCCCAAACTCAAAGTCCACCTCCAAAGTGTGCAGATATGTGCTAATTAAAGCTATTTCTTATTTCAGATAATCATTGACCTGAGTCCCAAAATCATCTCTTAAAAGAATTATTTCTGGAAAGTTTTATGCAGAAGAAATATTATTTTGATTTTTTTAAAAAGTCCTTCCAAGGTAACTCCATTGAGAAACATAATGTTTATTTAACTATACCTTTATTTTTCTAAAAGCATTTAATAATAATTCATTTTGCATAGATTAGGACAGTACGTATTAATGTTTTAATAAGCGATAAATTAAAACTTGTAATTTTTACTACTTAAAATCAGAAGATTTAGTGTTTTTTTATTGTGGTAAAATACATAACATAAAATTTACTATCTTAACCACATTCATACTGGTGTGCAACCATTGACACTATCCATCTCCAGAACCCTTTCATCTTGCAAAACTGAAACTCTACACCCACTAAACAATCAATCCCTATTCCCCCATGACCTGGGAACTTTCTACTTTTATAATTTAAATTACTCTAAGTACCTCAAAAAGTGGAATCATACAGCAAGTATCTTTTTGTGACTAGCTTATTTCATTTAGAATAATGTCCTCAAGTTTTATCCATGTTGCATCATATGTCAGAATTTCCTTCATTTTTAAGACTGAATAACACTCCATTATATGTATATTCCACATTTTGCTTATTGACGGACACTTGGGTTGCTTCTACATTTTAGCTATTATGAATACTGCTGCTATGAACATGGGTATACAAATATCTCTTTGAGAATTTGTTTCAATTCTTTGGGCATATACTCAGATGTAGAATTGTTGGATCATATGGTATTTCTATGTTTAATTTTTTAAGGAACTAACATACTGTTTTCCACAGTGGCTGTACTATTTTACATTCCCACCAACAGTGTGCAGGGGTTTCAACTTCTTCACATCCTCAGCAACGCCTGTTATTTTCTGTTTGTTTGTTTAATAGTAGTCATCTTATTAAACATGAAGTGGTATCTCATTGTGGTTTCCATTTGCATTTCCTTAATGACTAGTGAAGTTGAGAATCCTCAGGTGCTTATTGGCCTTTGGCATGCATTCTTTGGAAAAATGTCTGTTCAAATCTCTTGCTTATTTTTGAATCAGGTTTTTGTTGCTGCTGTTGTTAAGTTTTAAGAGTTATCTATATATTCTGAATATTAATCCTTGTCAGCTATATGATTTGCAAATATCTTCTTATTCTGTGGGTTGGGTTGAGACCTTTATAACAAGAACTACAAAATACTACTCAAAGAAATCCATGAGGACACAAATGGGAAAAAACATTCCATGCTCATGGATTGAAAGAATCAATATTGTCAAGACATCCTTCCTACTTAAGGCAAGCTACAGATTCAGCATAATGCCCATAAAATTACCAATATCATTCTTCTCAGACTTGGAAATGTCAATACAGAATTTCATATGGAAATAAAAAAGAGCACGAATTGCCCAAACAATCCTCAGCAAAAGGAACAAAGTGGGAGATATCACAGTTCCAGACTTTAAACTTTACTATATGCCAACAATAATCAGAACATCCTGGTACTGATACAAGGATAGGCATATAACCCAATGGAACAGGACAGAGATTCCAGAAACAAAAACTCAATCTCTCAACCAACTCATCTTTGACAAAGTCATCAACAACCGCTGGGGAAAGGAGACCTTATTTAGCAGATGGTGCTAGGAAAACTGACTGACCACCTGTAAAACAATGAAACTGGATCCCTACCTATCACCATATTTTTTTAAAAAATCAACTTTATTCTGTTAATAGTGCCTTTTTATACACATTTTTTATGAAGTCAAATTTGTCTATTTTATCTTTTGTTGTCTGTGCTTTTGGTGTCACTGCAAAGAAATCATTGCTAGATCCAATGTCATGAAGCTTTAATCCATATGTTTGATTTTTAATTTGTGTAAACCACCAGCATTATTTTTTTCATCAAATTCATTGAGTTTGGTTTATTATTTAACTAGATTAACTAAATCCAGTTTCTAGATGAACTTTTAAAATAGCTGCAAATTTTTTCATTAGCTTCTTACATTTCAAGTTGCCAGTCTGTAGCTATATTTTATTCTCTTTCTCCTAGGACCACGGTAAAAATTATTTTTGTGTCTGGCATGAGCATGTGAATGGTTGTAATAATAATGGAATTATCTAAACCAAGTAAGAAAAGTGAAAGAAACCAGTAACTACTATGGAGAAGAATTCATGTACATAGCCCCGAGACAAAAGTAAAAATCTATATATGAGTGAAAAGAATTTCAGGAGTCAGTGAACAACAACACTGTCTTCAAAGGACTTTAACAGATAGAGTTCCAAGAAAATGTTTCTAGAATTGAGGGACAAGTAATAAATAAAATTTAAAATGCAGCTGATGTTTCAAACTTTTCTACACATTAAATGCAATTAAAAAGAGAATTAGTAACTCAAAAATATCTGAAAAACTATGCAAATCAAAAGATATTATAAATAATGTAGAAAAGAAAAAAGATATCAGGGATTTGTGTCTTTTTGATGACCTTATTCTCCTTGGAATTTAGAACAGTGCCTGGCATGTAAGGCCTCAGTGAACATGCATTGAATGAATTAATGAATGTGCTCACAGTGTATACGTTGCATATATGTTGTAAAATGTGCATTGCTCTGTGTGCAACTGCTTGATATTTTAAATTTTAATTTTAAATTTGTAAAGCTATATTACATCTTTCTATTTTTTATTTCACCATTTTGACATTTTATGTCGTTCCAGGAATTCATTCATTGGTTTAAGCCAGTCTTCAAGTGAAGAACAGATCTGATATTTGAAAACCTTCTGTCTAGGCTGTCAAATTTATTAACACATTGTTATTAATAATGTTCATTTATGAAGTATTATTCTCTGTTATTCTCTTTTTTATTTTCTAATTTTAAAATTTTCTTTCTTTTGTTCTGAAGAATTTTGTGAAAAGTGTATGTTCCTTACTGTTCCTTTTTTTTTTTTTTTGAGTTGGAGTCTCACTCTGTCACCCAGACTGGAGTGCAGTGGCCACTCTGGGCCACCGCAGCCTCGACCTGCTGGGCTTCGGCAATCCTTCCGCCTCAGCCTTCCAGTAGCTGGAACTGCAGGCGTGTGCTACCACACCTGGCTGATTTTTGATTTATTGTAGAGATGAGGGCTCGCCAAGTTGCCCAGGCGGGTCTCGAACCCGCGGGCTCAGGCAATCCACTCACCTCAGCCTCCCAAGGCGCAGGATTACAGGCTGAGCCACCGAGCCTGGCCCTTACTGTTCTTTATAAAGTAGTGGTGCTGCCCTCTCCCCACCAGAGCAGTATCAGAAGAAGCCAGCTAAAAGAGAAGATATAAAAAAGAGCAATAGCCTCATAACATAATCACTTATAAAATTAAGAATAAGGAAAACCAAAAGTTAATGGAAAAAAAGGAAGGCATGCCAACATCAAGATGATGTGGATGTTAGAACTGTCTGACAATTATTTTAAGGCATCCATAATAAAAATTCTTCAACAAACATTACAAAATCTTTGAGATATATTTTGAGAGAAATTAAGTAGTCTTAGGAAATAAATATATGATATAAAGGAAAAATAAATTTAAAATTTTGAACTAAAAAATACAATAAGCAAAATTTAAAAATTTAATGGAGACGTCTGGTTTCTGATTCAGCATTTAAGGAGTCTAGAAATCATCACTCAGGTCTACACAACAAGGAAAAAAAACAGAACAAACTGAAAATTAACAACTCTTCATGGATTGTCAAAGAACTAAGGTCACGGGGCAAACTGCTGTCCCCCAAATTGGAGAAACTAGTAAGTGGATGGAGAGAGTCATAACTTATTAGAGCAGAGAATCATGAGCAAAAATTCATTGCTTGTATATTTGTTCCTTCTAGGATTCTTATAGTTTGAGGTTTCACATTTAGGTCTTTAATCCATTTAGAGGTGATTTGTGTATATGGCAATAGGTAGGGGTCCAATTTCATTCTTCTGCATGTGGTAAGCCAGTTTTTCCAGCATCGTTTGCTAAATGTGGTCTTCTTTCCCCTTCGTTGAAGATGAATTGGTTGAGACTGAGTTCTTGCTTCCAGAATCTCTGTCCTGTTCCATTGTATATGTCCTTATTCTTGTACCAACCCACACAATGGGGAAAAAATTGCAAATTATGTATCTGACAAAGGTCTATTATATCTAGGATCTACAAGGAACTCTAATGAAAGGAAGGGGAGAGCCATTAAAAAGTGGGCAAAGGACAGGAATACATGAAAAAATACTCAACCGCACCAATCATCAGAGAAATTCAGATCAAAACTACAAGGAGATACCACCTAACTCTAGTAAGGATAGCCAGTATTAATAAATCAAAAAGCAATAAATGTTGGTATGGGTGCAGAGAAAAGAGAACGCTTCTAAACTATTGGTGGAAGGCAAGCTAATTCAACCTTTATGGAAAGCAGTGTGGTAACTGCTAAAAAAAAACTAAAAATTTACCTTTCATATGATCCAGCAGTCTCTCTGCTGGGAATATGCCCAGAGGAATAGAAATCATTCAATCATTCTACAAAAAAGACACGTGCACATGCATGTTTGTTGCCACACTATTTACAATAGCAAAAACATGGAACCAACACTACTGCCCATTGAAAGTGGACTGAATAAAGAAAATGTGGTATATATAGGTGATGGAATATTAAACAACCACAAAGAAAAACGGAATCATGGACTTTGCAGCAAATTGGATGAAGAAGGAGACCGTCATATCTAGCAATCTATCACAGAACAAAGAACTGAATGCTGCATGTACTTACTCATAAGTGGGACCTGGACATTAATCACATAAGCACAAGGAAGGGATCAGCAGTCCCTGGGCTTTACTAGGGGAATAGAAGACACAACGACACAAAGGGTACCTGATCCTATTTTGGGGGAGCGAGGGCAAGTTGGAGGCTCAAACTTCACCTGCATGCAGCCTACTTACGCAGTTAACCCTGGCTGTTACCCCACATCTTTATAACAAAATAAAATTTAATATAAAAAAATTAAAAATAAATTTATGAGCAGAAACTCTTTCTGAGGGAACCATTACTGAGATAGTAAAAGCTGAACTGTGATTGATGAATTGTTGGAGGCTCAGTATAGACAAGTTGGAGAGTTAAAATCTCCAAAGAGGTCTAGTCTCAGTGAAATATATTTACAGAGCCCTACCAGTTTCTCGTGGTGAAGATTGGAGAATAATCCCCTTGTGTTTCTATCAGGGGGAAGGGAAAGTTATTTTGAAATTTGCCCAGAGCTTTCTATTTTTCTTAACAAGTCATCCTCAAAAGAAACAATTTCACCAAAGCCTAAATGACTGGGGTTTTACCAGAGATTAACCGACCTGGGTGAAGGAAAGTACTCAACTCCAGTTAGTTCTAGGCATTCTGTCACATTTAAAGAGGGTAGGTTGTTGAGAAGAATATATGAAGGTAGCAGCACAAACTCACTAAAAGCCTAATTATAAGTTATGGAACACAAGCCTAACTACCATATCAATAAGATGCCTGTGTAATAGCGGGAGACAACTGTTGAAAAACTTCATTTCTCACACCTTATTTAAGAGGAAGCCCCTAAGGAACTCCAAAGACAAAAGGGGAGACAAAAAGAACTTCAGAAAGAATTTTAGCTTCTGATATCTACAGTTACAGTAAACTATTCACACATAGTCTAACATTCAGCCAGATAAACATAAAACCTCGCAGGCCTATTTACCTATGTTCCTTTTATGTAGTGCATTGTATCATGCCATCAAAAAAATTATGAAGCATATTACAAGACCAAAAAACACAGTTCAAAGATATACAGCAAATATCAGAACCAGAGTCAAACATGGTAGAGATGTTAAAATAACCAGACCTGGAATGTAAAAAGATGATTAATAAGTTAAGAACTCTAACGGAAAAAGTGAACGATACACTGAAACACATGAGTAGCATAAGGAAAGAGATGGAAATTCCAAGAAACAATCAAAATAAGTTCTAGAAGTCTAAAACATAATCACAAAAATGGACTTATCAATAGTACGAATGAAGAAAGAATCAGTGAACTTAAAGAAATGTCAATAAGAATTTCTCTTTGACTTTGATTGAAGTCAAAGAGAAAAACAAGAAAGACTTGAAAAGACAGAATATCAGTCTCAAGAAGTGGGACAATTACAAAAGGTGTAAATAAATAATAATACCAGAAGTAATGCCAGAAGGAGAAATAAGGAACAGAAGCAATATTTGACTAAAGCAATGATGATTTAAAATGTCCCCAAATTAATAATAGATGCCAAACCACAAATCCAGAAAGCTCAGAGGTCTATAAGCAAGGATCAATGGTACAAAATCTATAGCTACATATATCATGTTCAAACTGCAAAAGGAACAACAGAAAATCTTAAAGCCAAAATTAATAAACACCTTACCTATTATAGAGAAGCAAAGGTAAGAATCACATGGACCTTCTCTTCAGAAACCATACAAGATATAGTATGGCCATGTGCTCTTTGAGCTATCATCAGGTCATGTTTCCCAGCTTTGACTCCTTCCTCTACCTTGGGGAAGTAAATCTTTTCTTTTTTTTTTTCTCTGTCTCTTTTTCTAATTTATTTTTAGATAAACTCTATTTTCTAATCTAAAAGAAGAAGAAGAAGAAGAAGAAGAAGCCATGCAAGAAGAGAGTAGAGTGAAATATTTAAAATGTTGAATGAAGAAAGCCTACTGACCTAGGATTCTGCATCCAAAGAAATTATACATCAAAAGTGAGAAAGAAAGAAATACTCTCTCAGGCAAAGAAAAGGTGAGCAAATTTGCTACCAGCAGACCTGCCTTGTAAGAAATGTTTTAAAAAATTATTCAGAAAGAAAGAAAATGATAGAGGTCAGAAACTTAGATCTACATAAAGAAAGAAAAAGCATTGGAAAAGAAATAAATAAAAGAAATATAAAATATTCTAGTAATTTTAATCATTCTAACAGATAACAATAATTTAAAATAATAGCGCTGGGCTCGGTGGCTCAGCCTGTAATGCCGCGCTTTGGGAGGCTGAGGTGAGTGGATTGCCTGAGCCCACGGGTTCGAGACCCGCCTGGGCAAGTTGGAGAGCCCTCCTCTCTACAATAAATCAAAAATCAGCCAGGCGTGGTAGCGCGCGCCTGTAATTCCCGCTACTCGGAAGGCTAAGGCAGAAGGATCACCAGAGCCCAGCAGGTCGAGGATGCGGTGGCCGGGAGCGGCCACTGCACTCCAGGCTGGGCGACAGAGTGAGACTCCAACTCAAAAAATAAATAAATAAAATAAAATAATAATAGCAATAATTTAATTGGCAATTATAGCTTATGAATAAGTAAAATGAATAATAAGAAATAGGAGAGACAAATTGGGAATACTTTGTTAAAAAGGTACTTACATTACTTGTGATGTGCTATAGTGTTAGTAATTTTATTTTATTTTATTTCATTTTTTAATTTTTTTGAGTTGGCGTCTCACTCCGTCACCCAGGCTGGAGTGCAGTGGCACGCTCACCACCCCAGCTTCAACTTGCTGGGTTCCAGCGATCCATCCGTCTTAGCCTTCCAAGTAGTAGGAAGTATAGGCATGCGCTACCATGCCCAGCTAATATTTGATTTATTGTAGAGATGAGATCTCACCAAGTTCCCCGGGCTGGTCTCGAACCTGCAGGCTCTGGTCATCCACTCACCTCTGCCTCCCAAAGTGCTAGGATTACATGCTGAGCCACCGAGCCCGGCAGTGTTAGTAATTTTAAATGTAACTTGTCTAAGTACACTAATTAAAAGTAAAGATTGTTGGAATGTATTAAAAAATGAGACCCAACTATATGTCATTTACAAGAAATCCACTTTAAGTATAAAGACATGGAGAGATTAAAAATAAGGAGATGGAGAAAGATATGTTATGCTAACACTAAAAAAAAAAAAAAAAAAAAAAAAAAAGCAGGAGTATCTTTAACATATATCTGCAGACAAAGTAGACCAGATTAGAAAGAAGTTATCAGGGATAGGAGAAGCATTACATGATGACATAGGTGTAAATTTGTCAAGAAGGTATAACAATCATTGATATGTTTGCATTTAACAACAGAACATCAAAGTATAAAAAGCAAAAACTGATAGAAGTATAATGAAAAATACATGGATCCACTATTATAATTGCAAACTTCAGTGCATCCTACCAATAACTAATAAATCCAGAAGACAGAAAATCAGTGGAATCAGTAGAGACTTAGTTGATCTGAAGCATTATCAGTCAACTGGCTCTAATAGACTTATATAGAATACCTCATGTCACAACATCAGAATACACATTCTTTTCTAGTTCACATGGAATAGTCACCAAAATATGCCACATTCTGAGCCATAAACATATCTTGGCAAACTTAAAAGAGTAGTAATCATGCAATATAAAGTCAGATTATAATACAATTAAGCTAGAAATGAATAACAGAATGATAGCTAGAAAACCCCAAAATATTTGGCAATTAAACAACATATTTTTAAATAACTCATGGATCAAAGAAAACATCTTAAAAGAAATTAACAACTGTTTTGAATTAAAATGAAATGAAAATACAACTTGTCAAAGTGTCTGGGATAAAGTAAAAGCAGCTCTTAGAGGAATATTTAAAGCACTGAATGCATACATTAGAAAGAAGATCCAAAATCAATCATATAAACTTTCACCTACAAAACTAGAAAAATAAGAGCAAAGTAAACTTAAAGTAAGCAGAAGAAAACAAATAAAAATTAGAGCAGAAATCAATGGAACTGAAAACAGAAAATCAATGAAATCAAAAGCTGACTCCTTGAAATGATCAATAAAATTGATATACCTCTATTCAAGTTAATGAAGGAAAAAAGAGAAAAGACACAAATAATACAGAAATGAATGAAGGCCATTACTATTGACCCCATGTGCATTAAAGAATACAAAAGTATTATGAGAATACAAAAATATCATTAAAGAGTACAAAAATATTATGAACAATTTTATGTCCACAATTTTATAACTTAGGTTAAATAGACCAATTCCCTGAACAACCTAATCTACAAAAATACACAAGACATATAATTTGAATAGGTCTATATCTATTACAGAAATTGAATCAAGAATTAATAATTTTACAAAACAGAAAGTACCAAGCTCATATAAGCTCACTGGTGAATTCTACCAAACATTTAATGAAACATTTATATCAACTATCTCAAAATAGAATCAAAAGTAATATTTCCTAGTAAATTCTATAAGGCCAGAATTATTCCAGTGCCAGAAATCAACAAAGACATTGTGAGAAAGGAAATCCACAGATTAATAAATGTAAAAAATCCCTAACATAATATTAGCAAATTGAGTCCAACAATACATAAAAATAATTATATACCACAATCAAGTAAAATAAATTTCAAGTATGCAAGACTGATTCAACATTTGCAAATCAACAAAAGTGTACCATCACTTAAACAGGTTAAAAAAATTAAGTATATAATCATATCTATAGATGCAGAATAAGTATTTAACAAGAGTAAACTCCCATTCATGATAAAAACTCTCAGCCAATTCTCTTCTACGAATAAAAGAAAGCTTCTTCAACTTGATAAGGAGTATCTACAGAAAATCTATAGCTAACATCAGCCTTAAACCATCATAATTAAATGATGAGAAATTAGCTGCTTCCCATCTAAAATCTGAAACAAGGTAAGGATGTCCCCTTTCACCACTCTATTTTATAACAATAGAAATTCAGATAATTAAAGAGTAGAAAAATGAAATATTTACAGATTGTGAAGGAAGAAATAGAATGAACTTTGTAGGCAGATGACATGATTGCCTGTGTAGAAAACACTAAAGAATCAACCAAAAAACTACTGTGACTAAGAAGTGATTATAGTAAGCTGGCAGGATACATCATTAATATACAAAAGTCAATAGCTGTCTTACATACCATAATTCAATAATGAAATTCAAAATTAATGACACAATAATATTTATATTAGAACAAAAATTAGGCATACATGCAACTAAATATGTACCAGAACTATATGAAAAAAACTACAAAACAATGATAAGAGAAATAAAAGAAAATCTATATAAATAAGATATTCTATATACATAGATATGAAAATAAAATGTTGTCAAGATGTCAGTTCTTCCCAAGTTGATGTATAGATTCAATGCAATCTCAATCAAAATTCCAGCAAGTTATTTTGTGGATATTGGCAAACTGATTCTAAAGTTTATAAGAGACAAAAGATCCAAAATAGCCAACAAAATATTTAAGTAGAAGAACGAAATCAGAGGATTGATACCACCCAACTTTAAAACTTAAAATAAATCTATAGTAATCAATGTAAAATACTAAAATCATTGAATTGAATACATCAAATAATGAGTTGTATGTATGTCAATTATATTCCAATAAAGTTGTTACTGAAAAATGCTTCATGGCATTAGCCAAAAAAAAAAAAAAAAAAAAAAGACAAAGAAATCAATGGCTCAGAATATAGTTCAGAAATAGATCCACAAAAATATATTCAATTGATCTTTAATAATGAAGAAAAGAAAATTCAGTGGAGAATGTTTACTCTTTTCAACAAATAATGCTGGAAAACTGAATATCCATGTGCAAAACAACAACAGCAAAAAGATCTGAATCTTGACACTGACTTTACACTTTTCACAGAACTTCACTTTCCTTTCATAGAACATAAAGGAGAAATAAACAAATCCACAATTACACTTATATGCTTCAACAGCCCTGTCTCAACAAATAAGGAGAAAAAAAAAAAAAACTAGACAAGAAAACATCAAGGATGTAGAAGAACTCAACAACACCATCAATTAACAGAACCTAAATTGACATTTATAGAATATTCCAAACAATAACAGCAGGATACACATTATTCTCAAATGCCAACAAACATATACCAAAATAAGCCACATCCTGGGGCATAAGACCAATCTTAACAAATTAAAAAGAATTGAAAGCATGCAAAGTGTGTTCTTTGACTTTAATTGCATCAAACTAGATATATATAATAGAAGAATAACAAGGAAATACCAAACACTTGGAAACTAAATAAGACACTTCTGAATAATTCATTGGCAAAAGAGGAAGACTCAAATAAAATTGAAAAAATCCAATTAATTGAATAAAAAGAAAATACAACATATCAAAACTTGTAGCTAAATCAGTGGAGAGAGCAAAATGTATATCAGCAAACAAACATATTGAAAATGGAAAAATCTCAAACCAATAATCTAAGCTCTCACTTCAAGGACTTGGAAAAAGAAAAGTCAAATAAACTCAAAGCAAACAGAAGGAAGGAAATAATAAAAATGTGCACAGAAATAGGTAAAATTAAAGACAAAAACAGAAGATAAAATCAATAAAACAAAGTGCTAGCTCTTCAAGAAAATCAATAAAATAGTTTTTAAAAACATCTAGTTAGACTGGCAAAGAAGAAAAAAATAGAAAACATAAATTGTCAATGTCAAGAATAAAATAAGACATACCACTATAAACCCTGCAGACATCAGAAGAAAAATAAAGAAATACTGCAAACAATTCTACCCATATTATTTGATTAAATGAACTTAGATGAAATGGATCACTTCTTTAAAAAATATGAACTACCACAACTCATCTTACATAAAATAGATAATTTTGATATCCCTATAATTATTAATGATAATGACATCATAATTTTAAAAACTCCCAAAAGTTCATCTGTAGGCCAAGTAATTGCACTCAAGAATTATCTCAAACCTATTTTAAATAAGAATTGAGACTGATTTTACATAACTATCCTACTGAAAAGAGAAAAAGAAACAATTTCTGATATATTTTCTGAATATAGCATTATCTTGATATCTAAATCAGACAAATACAGGACAAAAAAAAGAAAACTACAGAACAACATTACTCATGAATATAGATGCAAAACCCCCTAACAAAATATTATCAATAGAATTCTGTAATGTATAAAGCAATCTATACTCCATGATCAAAGGGGGCTTATTCCAGGAATGTAAGACTGCTCTAATATTTAGAAAATCAACATACTTCACCATATTAACAGGTTAAATTTTTAAAAATCACATGATCACATCAACCACTACTGGAAAACATTTAATATAATTTAATATCCATTCATGATATTTTAAAAACTCTGAGAAAAATAGAAATAGAGGATAATTTCCTCAACTTTATCAGAAAAATCTATAACAACAAAAACCATAGCTAACATAATAATATTGAAATACTTAAATGTTTTTCCACTAAAATTAGGAACAACACAACAATGTTCACTCCTACCACTCTTATTCAAGTTAATAATGCAATAAGTCAGCGCAATAAAGCAAGAAAAAGACACAAAAGACATGTAGATTGGAAAGAAAGAAGTGATACTGTCTCTCTTTACAGACAATGTCTCTTTTTATAGAAAACATAAATGTCTCCTTAGAAAACTACCGAGGACTCTTCAGAAAAACTACATTACAGGATGAAAGATATACCTAAAGTATCATATTTCATATACTAGTGATTCAATTGAAATTCAAAATATAATCCATTTAAAATTTCTCAAAAAAACTGTTGTTCAAGTATAAATCTAATAAAACATATACAAGACTTCTATGCTAAAAACTACAAATGAAGATGAAAGAAACTAAAGTTCTAAACAAAATGAGAGACATAACCTATTTACAGAATATATGATTCAACATTGTAAACATGTCAACTCTCCCAAAACCAATATAAGGCTTAAAAAATTACTATCAAAATCCTAGAAAGATTTT
This sequence comes from Carlito syrichta, assembly GCF_000164805.1. Lineage (NCBI taxonomy): Eukaryota > Metazoa > Chordata > Mammalia > Primates > Tarsiidae > Carlito > Carlito syrichta. The sequence continues at coordinate 60,516 of NW_007257496.1, read as the reverse complement.
ATTTTAAATAGATGCAAGATAATTCTAAAAATTATACCAAAAGCAAAGGAACTAGAATAGCTGAAACAATTTTAGTATAGAATAAGGCATGAGGAATTAGTCTTTCCAATGTCAAGACTTTTAAAATAATTACTGCAATGATTTTGTAGTTTTGGCAAAGTGATTGACACACAGATCAATAGAATAGAATAAAAAAGAAGACTCAAAAGTAGAACCACTCAAGTATTCCCAATTATTTTGTTTTTCAAAAGTATAAAAGCTATTCAGTGGAGGAAAGGTATTCTTTTGAGCAAATAGTGCAGGAGTAATTCAACATGAATAGGGTTTTTTGTTTGTTTGTTTGTTTGTTTTTAAAGACCCTGACTTAAGTATTACATCTTACACAGAATTAATTCAAAATAAAAATGCAAATTTGACTGGACTCAGTGGCTCAGCCTGTAATCTCAGCCCTTTGGGAGGCCAAGGCAAGTGGATTGCCTGAGCCTGAGGGTTCAAGACCAGCCCAGGCAAATTGGCAAGACCTCATCTCTACAATAAAAAAAATAAAAATAAAAATAAAAATTAACTGGTCGTGGTAGCACTAGCCTATAGTTCCAGTTACTTGGAAGCTTGAGGCAGAAGAATCACCAGAGCCCAACAGGCTGATGCTGGGGTGGTTGTGAGTGTGCCACTGCACTCCAGCCTGGGCCACAGAGTGAGACTACAACTCAAGAAAAAAAAATTGTAAACTTGAAAATATTTCGGGCCTTCCAGCCCCCAATAAACCCCAGAACACCAGAGGAAAAAAAAGGAAATATTTAGGAAAAACAAAATAAAACAAAACAAGAGAAAAACTTGGGTCTATAGGGCTAGACAAATATATATACACTTGATACCACCAAAGGCATGATCTATAAAAAGAAAAACTTGTAAATTGGCCTTTATCAAAATTAAAATATTTTTCACTGAGAAGTGGATTACTAGATAAGATACAGAATGGGAGAATATATGTATAAACCATATACTCAACAAATGGCCAACATTTATAATATAGAAAAAAAATCTCAAAACTTGGTTTATAAAAATCCAGTTAGAACATAAGCAAAAGGGTATGAAGAGACATTTCACATAATCACATGGCCTTCATTCAGTGAGTGAAGACAGAAAGACAGAGAGAAAAAAATATCTCCTCCTCTTCCTCTTCTTGTAAAATCACCAGTCCTATCACTCACCCCATGATTCCATTTAATCTTAGATACTAAAGACTCTATCTCTAAAATACAGTCACAATGTGAGTTATGGTTTCAACATATGAAATTGGGGATGGGGAGGCACAATTCGGTCAATAGCATTTTCACTCCCATCCCATTGAAATTCATGCCCTTGTCACTTGCAAAATGCATTCATTCTATCCCAAAAGCCCTCGAAGACTTAACTCTTTCCAACATCAACTCTAAATTCAAAATCCATAGTCTCATCTAAATATGATCTAAGTTAGCTAAGGATGAGATTCAAGGTTTAAGACTAAAGGAAGACTCCAGCTGTGAACCTGTGAATTCAGGTAGGTTATGTGCTTCTAAAATACAATAATACTAGGGCAGGCATAGGAGAAACTGTCCCATTCAAAAAAGGAGAAATCAGAAAAAAGAAAAGAGTGACAGGTTCCAAGTAAGTCCAAAACCTAGCAAGCAAATTACATTAGATTTTAAGGCTATATACCTAAATACATAATGCAAATGTCAATAGATCTGAAGGGGGAGATAGACTGCAATACAATTATAATAGGATAATTCAATATCCCACTTTCAGCAATGAACAGATTGTGTAGACATAAAATTAATAAGAAAACATCAGACTTAAACTACACTTTAGACCAAAGGGACCTAACAGACATACACTGAACATTCCATCCGATAGCAGCAAGATGCACATTCTTCTCCAGCACACAGGGAACATTCTCCAGGATAGATCATATGTTAGGCAACAAAACTAGTTTTAATAAATGCAAGAAAACTGAAATCATATCAAGCATCCCTTCTGACCACAAAAATATAAAACTAAAAATCAATAGCAATAGGAATTTCAGAAAATTTACAAATTCATGGACATTAAACAAAATGCTTCTGAGGACAAAAAACTTAGTCAATAAGAAAATTTTAAGGGAAATTAAAAATTTTTTGAGACAAAATTGGAAACACAACATATCAAAACTTATGGGATGAAGCAAAAGCAGCTCCTAGAAGGAATTTTGTAGCAATAATTACCAACATCAAAAATGAAAGATCTCAAATAAATAACCTAATCTTACACTTAAAGTAATTAGAAAATCAAGAAAAGACTAAGTTAGTAGAAGGAAGTGTTAAAGATCAGAGAAGAAAAAATAAAACAGAGACTAAAAAAATAATAGAAAGAAACAACCTAAAACTAAAAGTTGGTTCTCTTGAAAAGATAAACAAAATCAACAACTCTTTAACTAGACTAAAGAGAGACAGAGAGAAAGAGAATACTTGAATAAATAAAATCAGAAATGAAAGAGGAAACAATTGATACCATAGAAATATAAAGAATTATAAAAGACTACTATGAACAATTAGTTATATGCCAACAAATTGAATAACCTAGAAGAAATAAATAAACACATGCAACCTACCAAAACTGAGTCATGAAGAAGTAGAAAACCTGAACTGACCAATATCAAGTAAGGAAATAAAATCAGTAACAAAAAGTTTTATATCAAAGAAAAGCCCAAGACCTGATGGTGTCACCACTGAATTCTACATTTAAATAATTAATATCAATCCTTCTCAAACCTTCAAACAAGTTAAAGAAAAGGAGATATTTTCAAACTCAGTTTATAAGGCCATCAGAAATCCTCAACAAAATACTATCAAACCACTTTAAAAAACACTTTAAAGCAGAAAGCTCATTGATCATGATTAAGTAGGATTTATCCCAAGGATGCAAGGATGGTTAAATATGCACAAATATATAAATGTTTCCACATTAACAGAATGAAAGACAAAAACCATATGATGATCTTGATAGATGCAGAAAAGCATTTGACAAAATTCAACATCCTTTCATGTTAAAAACTCTCAAGATATTAGATATAGAAGAAATGTACCTCAGCACAATAAAGGCCATATATGACAAACCCACAACTAATATACTCAATGATGAAAGCTGAAAGCTTTTCTTCTAAGACCAGGAAAAAGAAAAGGATGTTCACTTGCATCACTTCTATTCAACACAGTACTGGACGTCCTAGTCAGAGAAATTAGGCAAGTTACCAGGTTTAGGATGTAGCCAATGGTTGAATGAGGCTCCTAATATAATTCCAGACTTCATTTTCATTGTCTTGGAAATTGCATAGGCCTGAAGCAAGTTTTTTATACTTCTGAATCAATGAACTAAGGTTCTCAGACCCAGCTTTATAAAATTTGTCACCCTGACTGCCAGAATTCTTGATGCTCCTGCGACAACGGTATCTGGGCTGGAAGGTGGCATTTCTCGAGTTATTGGAACTCTTCATTTCCCACCACAGACCTCTGTTAGTGTTGAGGCTTTTTCTCTTTAAGGACTTAGAAATCTTCTTATGAAGTAAACCAGGGGACACCATTCTCTGCTGTATCAGACATACTTTTCAATTAAGCTAAAATCTTTGATGTAGACAAGGAAACTACGTTTTGATTAATTTCTGCCTTCCTGGGTCAAAAACCTTCCTCAGAGATTCAAGATACCTTCTAAATACTTCGGGAGTATGTCTACACTCTTGTTCACTGGTGAATTAATTAATTCAGGAAACATTTATTTAGAACCTATGATTTGACTGGGAATGAAGAAAATAGACTAAAATCCCTGCCCTCATAGATGCCTTCATGCTCTCCACTATAGGACTACTGACAAACATGGACACTAGATAGGATGAATAATAAAAGAGGTAAGAGGGATAGCAAATGGCAGAAATTTTCAGATTTTGCTAAGATAGCCAGGAATGGAGGATTGAGGAGGTGTTATCTTAGAAAAGGCCTGAAAGAAGAAGGGAAAGCAGTGATTCTGAGGCTAAAGACTGCCTCATATTCTCACAGGACAGCATGCAGGCCTGTGTCATGTGAAGGGGGAGGGTGTCGCAAAACAAGTCAGGGAGGTAGTGAAGGATAAGATGCACTGGAAAGCCCTCTAGGCTTTCCTAATAACTGGAGCTTTTACTCAGGATGTGAGAGGACACCACTGGTATGTTTTTAGATAGAGGAATGGCATGCTCTGCCTTTGCTTTGAACAGATTACTTTTGGTACTGTGTCAAAAATAAAGGACAGGAAGGCAGGGTGAATTGCTGGGACACAAGCTGCATGGAGGTGGATCAGACCCAAGTAGAAGCAGCAGAGATGGTATAAATGGTCTTGTACTTGGTTTTCTGAAAGTAAAGTCAACAGGATTCGATGAAGGGTGAGAACTGAGATGTAACTGAGAGAATTAAATTGAACTTTAGTCCCCAAGTAATGTTTACTGTTTTCTCTGAAATAGAGGTTTCTTGCAACTAAAAACTGTTGCCCTTTATTTTACCTTCTAGTTCTAAAAATATGTATCATAGTATATAAGATGGACTTGTTCTTTAGGCTCTATCCATGACCCTTGCTAAAATGGATCTACATATTATTATCTGACATTTTAATACTATTTATAATTGACTTAGTTCTTAGCCATATGTGAATGGAAAATAATGAAGAAAGAAAGAGAGTATGTGTAATAGATTATAGGTTAAAATGTTTTTGGTTTAATGTCATAATCCATTTATTAGATTTCTTACTGACCGATGATCCAGCCTGATACTCTCTGTCATTTCACTATGATAGGCAGGAAAGATCATGGTACCAAAGTGTCTAAGTTGGGCTCGTATAAGGTGAGCACACATGGAAAAATCAATTAACCATCTTACCTCTTAACTATACCAAATTATTAATTCAAGAAATTAAACACATGACTCTCCTCATGTGTTTGAAAGTGAATTAAAATGCATCTGGACCAACTATGAGGGGAAAAAGTGGGAGGGAATTATAAAATACAGACTGTCACTGTTGGAGGTAACCTTGGGGCTCATTTGGTCTGAGTGCTTCTTTAGCTGTCTTGAGTAACTTGTGTAGGCTAGCCAGCTCCCAGCAGAGCTAGGCTTTCTGACTTTGATTCTGACAACTTTTCAAAACTAGGAAGAACAAGCCAATGCAAAGGGTATTCAGAGGAGCCAGAAATGAGAAGTGTAACCCAGATCATTTTTTCCATCTTAAAAAAACACAAAAATGTTCTACTGCAGTCTGGCTTCTGTAACAAGACTCTCATGTCATGAACTTGGGCAGTCTTATATAATACATTATGTTCATGAAACACAAAGTCTTTAAAACTAAATGAGCCGCAGCCTCTGTAATAATGCATGCCTCTATGATAATCAGCCTTCATTAAAAACAACAAAATGAGACAGCTAGTTTCAACATTTTTTTTCTCTCTGGACACAAAAAGAATTAAATTCAAATAGATTTTTGTCTGGAAGTAAGTCAATAGAAGTTAATTTTATAGGAATCTACTTAAAAATAAAAATAGGGTGAGTCCTAGCTACTTTTTTTTTACTTCACTTAACTGGAATTCCCTAGATTTGTAAAATTATATTTTTAAACTACATAATCCAAAAGGTTTTGTGGGGAAGCTAGCAAAAACACAAATTGATGCCTATTTCCTCTCATTTTCCATGTGTTTCCTTTGGTTAAATAAATACTCTAAAAATATAAAGTGCTTCATGTGTTAGGAAAACCTCTGAAATGCATACATATTGTTTGTACTCAGTTACTCACCGGCAGATTTATAGTAGTAGTTAATGGGTTGATAAATCCTGCCTCAACCCAAAACTACTTGTCAGGCTATAATTTGATTGAAAAATTAAACATTACAAAAGCGAATTGATAACAAATGTTTTCAGCCAGCAAACATGAGTTTCAACCTAGTAATAAATGATCAATTTATTTGTCCAGATCCATCTTGGAACATCCCACAGGAAATGACCTGGGCAATGGATGGCCATTTTCATGGCAGATATTTTCTCAACTATTGTATTACACCATAGGGGCATTTAAATGTGTATTATTGTCATGAATAATTGTCAGGGAATTGAATGGAAAAAATGCTATGACCTGTAAAAGATTTTCATCTTTCTTCCTAGCAGTACGTTGTATTTACTAGTTTTAATGAGTCCAATTTGTGCATCACATTGAGAGCAACTGTTGTTGTCAGAGGGTTTTTATAGTCAGAGAATGATTTACAGGACCACAGAGCATCCTAAAGATGGGATTGTTGTGCTTTTGGGTGTAATCAAATGTTGATTTGACTTTTAATCACAAATATCTCCACCCAAATATATCAATAGAAATATCATGGATAATGTCCCTTAAAAGCAAATCTCTTTTAGCTAAATTGGCTTGAATAGGCTCTGCTGAGCTATAGGTTTGCAGAGTATTGAAGGGGATGCTTATTTAGGAATGTGGCTGTGAAAAAATCTCAAAATACTGGAATTCATGAAATTTAGTCATTTGGTCATACCATACGCATCTCTAGTTCATTGGAGTTTTTATGTCTTTATAACATATAAAACAGAACATAGAGACCTGAAAATAGTTGTATTCCTAGATAAACAGGATAGGGGGCTTCATCTTGATTCATGTATTAATTCTCTCTTTTCAGAAACATTTGTTGAGAACTTCCTAACAACCAAAAATTGCAACAGATTTGGGAACACAAATATATTTACTGCCAGAAGTTAATTACAGCCTTCCAGAAAAAGAGGGAGAGGAAGAGAAAGAGAGGAAGGTGGAAGTGGGAGGAGTTCAAGTGCTTGGTGAAGGGAGAAGATTTTGCTATAACACACAGAGGAGAAAATCAATAGCACAGAAAATACCATTGTTGTTCCTATTTTATTTTAACAACTATTAATTATCTAATAGAGAAAAAGATAAATACTTTCAATTTGTTAATTTAAAGGAGGCATTATGACTTTTTTAAGAAAAGGAAATCAGAAGAATTTGCTTTTAAAAATTTTTTTAAATTTTTATTTTTCTAATTTAAAAAACATTTTAGGCATTTCCACATATTTAATGTATGTTAATTCAACTTTGAACTTTCTAAAATATGCACACTTTTACACTAAGTATCTTGTTCTTAGAGAAAGCTAATTTTAAAATTGTTCTATAATAGCGATGATTACATTTATGACATACTGGCCATTGGGCTAAGTGCTCTTTTATATTTTCAGTGTATTCTCACAATGACCTTATATGTAAATAGTATGTTACTCAAGTTCTATGGATGAGAAAAGTGAGGTTTAAAGGGTTTATTGACTTCATTAGAGCTCAGACAGAAACTCAAATCTACTTGACTCCAGAGCCATGCTGGTCATCACTAACCATAATGTCTCCATAGTTGAATAACATTCTATCTGTGAAAATATTGAATCTACAGAAAGAATTTAGGTATCGTGGTGACCTAAAATTTCAGATTTCAGAGTCAGTAGGGACACAGTAGTTCATTTAACCTTCTCCATTCCAGTAGCTACACACAGATTTATTTAAGCTGAAAATTTAGAGGACTTTCTCTCATTGTGTTTCCTTCCATTTACTCTAACACCAATTCTGCTAGGTTTGACCTCCAGGATATTTTCAATTTCTTTATTTTTCTTAATCCTCATGGTCTTTGCCTTAGTCAGAGTCACCACAATCATCTCCAACCTGAACTATACTCACAGCAATTTAACTATCTTCTCAATTCCTCTCCTCATTCTTAACCTGTTACTCAGAGTGTGATCTGTGGACCAGCATCAGTGTCTCTCAGGAGCTTATAAGAAATGGAGAATCTCGGGCCTCACTCGAGACGTGCTGACCAGGAATCTACATTTTTATATCTTCATGTGATACCTTTGTATATTACAATAGAGTGATTTTAAAAATATATTTAAATATTTAAAAAACATTTTGAGGGGATGAGGGTTAGGTAGATAGTGGAGGGCCTTGAGACTCCTGGATTTATTGAAATTGGTTGACAATAAACCAGTGTAAGCCATAGCAGGTCTGCAGTACCACCAGAAGCGTTTGAGCTAGAAAACTAAATTTAACCTTTTAATTCAGTAGTATCATTTTTTTCCTTCATGGTTTCATCTTTTTTTTTGAGGAATACACTTTTCCTAAGGAGAAGGTAGCAAGACTATCTGTAGCTCTGATCTTAATTACTATTTACTTCATAAACTTTCCCCCCTTTTTATTATTTTATCACTATCAAAATGTGGGGGCTCATTGTCAGGGCAACTGGTATTCACACAGTTAAGTGCCAGCACCCTCATTTTATTGGCTTCCTTTTATTCTCACTATTGAAAGAATGTAAAGCAACTGTAGTTCTGACTGCTGCTTCCCTCCAATTTGTTAGTCTGTTCATAAGTTTTCATCGCTTTCTTGGCTAAATCTCGTGCTTACTCATTTTCTTTCCACTAATGAACTTAGTTCCTCTTCTCTCCCAGTGTAATGGAGTCCTCCTGTGATTTCCCCTCTGACTTCCTATGGAGTGAACTATTTAAAAATATGTTTGGATCACCACACTTCTCTACTTCCAACTCTTCCATTGTTTCCTACTGTATTTGTATTTCAAATATTTTTACCTGAACCACAGGCCTTTCAGGATTTCATCCACATCTTCTCTCTCAACTCCTTTGGTATTGCCCTCCTCTCTCACCACTCTGCACACAAAAGCCTATTTTGATTCTTCAAACTCACCAACATATCTTCCCCGGCAACCTTCCCCCGATCTTCTTCATATGCCTAACTTTTGTTTTCTTCGTATTTTTCCTTGACTGTTTCCTCCTTAGAGAGAGCCTTCCTCTCACTCTGTTATCTTTTCTCATTGTACCCCGAAAGTAATGCAACCAATAATTATCTCCAATCAAAATTTGTTTAGTTTGTTTAGATTTGGGACCTTGTAAAAATACAGTTCATTTCTGTTTTGTTTATCATTGTATACTGCCATATACACTACATATATATATACACACTACATATATATGCCATATACAGTATGTATATTTGCAATATACAGGTTCTACTATAATAAAGCATTTGATACAAGTTCTGATAACTTCTTGTCATAAACAACTGAAATAATATTCTTAAAAATAGAAAAGTGGCAGAGGTAAGCAATAGAGAAAAATAACTTTCATGTCTTCTACCCACCTTTTCACACAGTTACACACTCCCTCCCCCAAACCATAATTTAGTAACCACACTGCAAAAGAAAAGCAATGCATATGAAAATGAGAACCTGTCAAGTAGTTGAATTTCTGCTTTATCCTAGCTCTGGATGACTATATACAGAGAGAGTTATATATACCAGGAGGAAACCCCCCCAAAACAGAATCTATTTATAAAAAATTGTGTATTTATTCTTACATGTTTAAACTTCAGTCACCTTCAAAGTATTCTCCATTTGATGCAATACACCTATCGAGATACTTTCTTCACTGCTCAAAGTAGTTTTTGAACACGTCAATTTTGATGCCTTTTAGTGCTCCGCCATGTTTTGTTTCACCCCTTCCGTATCTGCAAAATGTTTCCTTTAAGGACTTTTTTCACCCGGGGAAACAGAAAAAAATCACTCTCACCTGGGGAAAGATTGGGTTAATAGCGGGGGTGGGGCACAGGGATCATGCCATTTTGGTGAAAAACTGCTAACCACTCAGCGAAGTGTGTACGCATGCACTGTAAAACACCCATCATGAAATGGGCAAACTCATTGAAAGAATCTAAAAAACAAAAACAAAAAATCCACCAGAGCTGAGTGCAGCCTCTCACAACAATGCTAGCTGGTACAATGACACGGATAGGCTCCTAGAACATTTACCTAGCTGGAGAAGCCTGTACTAAAAGGCGCTCGCCCTCCAAAAGATAATGGCCAGCCCGTGTGTGTGTGTGTGTGTGTGTGTGTGTGTGTGTGTGTGTGTGTGTGTGTGTGTGTGTGGTGTGTGGAGAGGGAGAGAGAGGGAGAGAGAGAGAGTTTTGTACCCCGAAAGTAATGCAACCAATAATTATCTCCCAATGCATGGATCCAGTTCAGTTTCCCCATTGACAGATGAGAAAACTGAAGTCCAGAAGGGTTAAGTTGAATTGCTGGTGGCCACAATTTTGTGCCAGATTATCTTACTCTCCATGCAGTACGCTTTTCATTACATCTCCACAGCATCTATAGAGTCAGCAATTTAAGACATAGTCCTGTTAATTGAAAATGACTTGGGAGACATAGACTTTGATCATATTTCTCAAATCACCACTCTTCAGTAATCATGGACACTGAACTCCACTGACTATCAAAGCCAGCAGTGTGAAAACGGCTGTTTTTCATTGACTGAGGCCAGTAAGTCTAAGATAAATAAAGAAGGAACTCTTTGCACTGACTCATGGATCCACTCCAGCGAAGTTGGTGGAAGGGAAAGGAAGACTGGTAAACCAAAATCTGACTCACTGGCCACCAAGTCTGACTCCTCCTACTGGGAATTATCTGCAAATATCTGCTCTCAGACTCTCTGGGCCCACTTCCCTGCAAGTCAAGAGATCCAATGTCACACCCTGTCAGTCTCTACTGGTCTTCTGGGGTG
>NW_007257496.1:36692-49847 GCF_000164805.1 Carlito syrichta | reverse complement strand
CATAGGAATTGGTTCCAAGTTTCAATTTCCATAAGGGTGTCTCATGTGTTTTCTAAGATTCTTATATTTTGAGGTTTTACATTTAGGTCTTTGATCCATTTAGAGTTAATTTTTGTGTATGGTGATAGGTAGGGGTCCTTCAATCTTCTGCATGTGGTCAGCCAGTTTTCCCAGCACCATTTACTGAATAGGTTCTCCTCTCCCCAATGGTTGTTGCTGGAGGCTTTGTCAAAGAGTTGGTTGAGTAATTGACACCTTGCTTCTGGAATCTCTATCCTGTTCCATTGGTTTATGATCTTGTTTTTGTACCAACACCAGGCTGTTTTGATTACTGCAGACTTATAGTAAAATTTTAAGTCTGGAAGTATGATACCTCCTGCTTAGTTCCTTTTCTTATAATTTCTTTTTTTTTTTTCCTTCTATTTTTGGTATCAAGGTAATTCTAGCCTCATAGAACAATTGCAAAGTATTCTCTTTTCAAATGTGTGTGTGTGTGTGTGTGTGTGTGTGTGTGTGTGTGTGTGTGTGTGTGGTGTGTGGAGAGGGAGAGAGAGGGAGAGAGAGAGAGTTTTGTACCCCGAAAGTAATGCAACCAATAATTATCTCCCAATGCATGGATCCAGTTCAGTTTCCCCATTGACAGATGAGAAAACTGAAGTCCAGAAGGGTTAAGTTGAATTGCTGGTGGCCACAATTTTGTGCCAGATTATCTTACTCTCCATGCAGTACGCTTTTCATTACATCTCCACAGCATCTATAGAGTCAGCAATTTAAGACATAGTCCTGTTAATTGAAAATGACTTGGGAGACATAGACTTTGATCATATTTCTCAAATCACCACTCTTCAGTAATCATGGACACTGAACTCCACTGACTATCAAAGCCAGCAGTGTGAAAACGGCTGTTTTTCATTGACTGAGGCCAGTAAGTCTAAGATAAATAAAGAAGGAACTCTTTGCACTGACTCATGGATCCACTCCAGCGAAGTTGGTGGAAGGGAAAGGAAGACTGGTAAACCAAAATCTGACTCACTGGCCACCAAGTCTGACTCCTCCTACTGGGAATTATCTGCAAATATCTGCTCTCAGACTCTCTGGGCCCACTTCCCTGCAAGTCAAGAGATCCAATGTCACACCCTGTCAGTCTCTACTGGTCTTCTGGGGTGATGGGTGTGGATGTGGTATAGTTAGGAATGTGCCTCACCCTTCTCAAGAGAGACAAATTCAATGTAGCAGGAAAGTTGGGTTGAAGGGAAAATCCTCTTCTAAGAAAGAAAATAAAATGTTTTTTAACTGTAAAACTGTAGCACTTAATCTTACTTGGTGATCTAATTAAGAAACTATTTGTTCTTATAGCACAGATTGGGGTCAGTTTGACAGATGTCTGTTTCTCTAAAAACAAGCAAACAATCAAAGAAAATTTAAAAAAACATCGGGCTTAGCCATTATAATACCAACACCTCACTAAGTATGATTTCCCAAAACAAGGAAAATATGCCTTTTTTTTTTTTTTTTTGAGTTGGAGTGTCACTCCGTCACCCAGACTGGAGTGCAGTGGCCGCTCCCGGCCACCGCAGCCTCGACCTGCTGGGCTCCGGCGATCCTTCCGCCTCAGCCTTCCAAGTAGCTGGAACTCCAGGCGCGCGCTACCACGCCTGGCTAATTTTTTGATTTATTGTAGAGATGAGGTCTCAGTGCCCAGGCGGGCCTCGAACCCGCAGGCTGAGACAATCCACTCACCTCAGCCTCCCAAAGGCGCGGGATTACAGGCTGAGCCACCGAGCCCGGCTGGAAAATATGTCTTATAAAAGAAGCCAGCTAATGACTTGAAGGGCCAACATAGGAGAGTGAAGACAATATTTGAAGAAGGAGAAAGGTCATTGTAAAACCAGTTACATTGCCCACCCTACTTCAGGACATCTCACTTTGTTCCTGCCTGGAGCTGGGATGGTTTGGGGTGGGGTGTGAATTTGACCCAGCATTCTGTAGGTTCAGTGTTTTCATGGCTACTGCTGTGAGAATCAGTACATTGCAGTGACAAATAGCCATGCTGGAGATTACGTTGATTACCTATAGTGTACCTCTATCGTTCATATGCTGTTGCTAAAGACACTCTGCCCAGTTGAATTAGGCAACCACCTTTTCTCCAAACCAAAAGCATATGTGGTGGGCATGTCCTCTTCAACCACAATAGCTGTCTGCTTGGGTAATGGGAATGGCCATTAAGAAACTGAACACATGCTGGGAGTGCACCTGCACGGAGCAGGCCATGTCACGAGGGTTAATTATGGGGTTAATAGAATGATAAACTTTGCTATCCTCAGCGGCTGTACGTAATGTTGCAGCGGAATCATTCACATGTGCAACTAATTTAGGGGCTGCCTCAACCTAGGCACCTTTAAAAGCCAGTAATGGCGAGCACATAATTGCATGTGTGGTATAAATAGCCTTTTAATTATAACTCACAAAAGCACTTCTTCCTGCTACATGATGCAGAGCATTCATGGTAGGCCAATATGTGGTTTCTGAGGAATTAAAACCAGATTAGGAAGCCCTATTGCAGCCAAGCATGCTCTTCTTATGATAAAACCTAATGAGGGTTAATTTGATCTTCTTGCTCACCAAGTGCTACTGAGTGTTGAGTGGTGTGGGCGGGGGTCGTGGGGTGTCCTGTAGATGAGAGAAGTTTAGGACAGCTTTTGACAAATCCCAGCCAGAATATATATGGCTCTGTTTTGGGCTTGAAAGATGACACCGTTGGTAGCAATTCCCAACTCTGAACTGGGCCTGCGCTGACCCATGTAAGAATAATTTTCACTGTACCACATTAAAGTGAAACAGGCAATAAAGATTTGATTATGTTTTTTTATAAATTATAAACTCCAAGAAATAAATCATAGGGAAGAGAAACAGCTTTCTTTGGCACTTCTCTAGCTCTTAGCCTCAAGATGGTAAAGGGATGGGATTGGAAGAGTGGCCGGGCTCTCCTAATTATCACATATTGTGTTTATTTACTTCCCCAAGTGACACAGGTGGATGGGACCTGATGAAGATGGTTGACCTTCTAGAGCTGTTGTTGAACATTCTGTACAAACAGTAAGTGATAGCATGTGTTCCATCAAAGAGAAAGCACTATGCTGTGGTTTAAAGAGCAGTAGACTCCATTAGAAGATTTACATTCTATTTCCAACTGGGTGCCCACCTCCTATGTCAAGTTGGCAGATCTCTTGAACACTTTGGGTTTCCATTTAGCTATCTAAAAGATAATCTATAATATATTATAGAATGTAATTCTTTAGATTGATAATTCTTTAGATCTGTCAGATCTTCCAGAAAAAAATGAGCTAGTTTTTTGCTTCTTTGCAGACTGTAAAGGTTTAAGGCAAAGGAATAAAGTATCTTTTTTAAGGTGACTAAAGTTGATTATTTATTTATTTATTTTAAAGGTGTGGGTACAATTCAGGATCAAACATACAAATGATCATTGTACAGATGAAGTTGGAGGGAACCTGACTTTGGTTCCCACTTCACCAGATTTGAGATCAGGTACCCTTACTGATGAAGTATTTTTATTAAAACTCCCACTGTGCAAGAAAACATCCCTTTTCTTTATAACTTATTGGTTAAATGTGTTCAAACCAAATCAACCATTTTATAATATGAATATTGGGACACATATTTCAAATAAATATCCCTGAATAAACATATGCAGGTTTGCAAATGTTAAAGCCTATCTTTTTCAACCATACTCAATAAAAACTTGACATACTACCCTCTCTAACTTAATCCAATGACTCAATTGTGCCTCCATATTTTGTTTTTTAGTTATGTTTTAAATTTTACAATAGCTTCTAGTTATCTTAAATATTGTTTGATCTTCTGTGCTCAGATCCATTTACAACACTTTTCCCTCATACATATACATTATTAACTTATCCATTGATTTATCAACATACGTGTGTGTGTGTGTGTGTGTGTGTGTGTGTGTGTGTGTGTGTGTGTATACTTTTTTTTTTTCTTACCTAATGCTAGGCATTGTTCTAGGAGCTGGGTGACCCAGACTAGAATGAATTTTCTGTTTTGTTAAACTTACAATCTGGTGGGGGTGGGGCCGAGGGTGCAGGTTGGGAAGAGAGGTTTTATATATATATAAAACAATAACAATGTGTACAATTATGATATATAAATATGTATATATGTATTTTAGATATGTATGTATATACACGGGTGTGCCTATATATACTAATGATCCCCAACTTACCATGGCCCAACTTACAATTTCTCATCTTTACAGTGGGTTTATCAAAATATTAAGTGCATTTGAGCCTTACATTTTCAATTTACAATGGTTTCATTGGGACATAACCCCTTTGTACGTTGAGGAGAATCTGGTAATATATATGTGTACATGTATATCATCTACATATTAATATATATAAAATCTCAGATTTGTGGTTTTTAGTAGGCCTCTGTGAAATTTTTAAATGCGTATTCTCTTTGACAAATTTTTTTTAAAAATAAAATAAGGTGTCATTCCTCCAAGCTGACTTACCAGGAAAACTGGAAGACAGGACTTGGCTGGCAGAGCCAGCATAGCCGTAGTTCTGGCTTGCTCCTTCCGTAGAAGCCAGTGTGTCAGGCACAAGACATCACTGTACATGGTGGCCCTGCTGAGAATGATCTGTGGAGAGGTACTATTTCATATAGGGTGCTCAATGAAGGACTCCTTGGTAAGGTGACAGTTAAGCAGAGACCTAAGCAGGACCAGAAACCAGGCCCTGAGTCTGTTTGTGGGGAGTGCATTTCAGACCCTGGAGGAACAAATGCTACAGGCCTGAGGTAAGCATGAACTTTGTGTGTTCTTGGCAGTCAGAGATCCAGCAAGTCTAGGTCAGACAGAGTAAGTGGTTACAGAGAATTCAAGTTTCAAAGAGACAATGAAATATCTTTAGATTTTATTTTACGCGAAATGGAATGCCATTGACAGCCTTGGGACAGAGGAGTAACACAGTCTTATTCCTTTTTGGAGGGTCCCTCTGAGCTACTGCACTGTGGGGATTGGCAGTTGGGGAAAGGAGGTCTACAAAGAAGCTGTGGCAGGCACCCAAGTGGAGGCTGATGTCTGGATTAAGATAATATTGGAGAGATTGGAGATAGCAGTCATATTCAAAATATATTTTGAAGAAAGAGCTAAAGAGTTCAGATAAAAGAGAAAGAGGAAGTCACAAATAACTTCAGGGTTTTGGATAAGCAACTGAATCAACACAGAGTTGCCACTTATTAAATGAGGAAGGATTGGGTTTAGGAGCAGGTTTTGTGGGGGGAAAGCAACAGTTTAGTCTTGACTATACCAAGTTTGAAATGCCTCTGTGACAGCCCAATGGAGATATCAAATAGGTAATGATATCTATAGGTCTAGAACTTAAGTGAGGGTTTGGAGCTGAACATGACAGCAATGGCCTTGTTATCACCACTGAAGTAGATCAAGTCTTCCAGTCGTTCTAGGTGGCCCTATTCTGGGAGGGTTTGCTATCTGGAGTTTATTCACATTTAGTAGTGAAGAACTCACTGAAGTTAGGAATCTATTGTACAACATGGTGACTATAGTTAATAACAGCGTGTTGTATTCTTGAAAATTGCTGAGAGTTGATGTATGTGTTCTCATCACAAAAATTGGTAAGTCTGTGAGGTAATGCATGTTAATTAGCTCTATTGAGCCATTCCACAATATATACATAAATTAAAGCATGTACAACAAAATTTGTTGATATTGTGTTGTACATGATAAATAGATACAATTTTTGTCAGCTAAATAATAAAGAAAGAACACAATTGAAGTGATGAATTCTTTCTATTTGTGGAAAGGATTTGGAGGCTTTAGAAGGTTTTTTACCTTGTCACTAACTACAACTCTTCTTTCAGGAGTAGAAATTATCATGTGAGACGTAATGAACTAGTATGTGCCAAATTAAAAGGATTTCTAGGACTTCCAAAGAAAGTGTTCTATTCTTTGGGGAATATTATAATCTCTGAAAGATTACTATAAAATAAAAGTGTGACCACATTCAGTTATCCCTTCTCTCTATGTTGCCAGGCACATCCAGTCTTCAATGAGTCTAAATTTCTCTTCCATTAAGCCTTTGACAGTCACTTTAATCATAATGTCTGTTTCTCCTCTGATCTCCTGTACCATCTAGTGTGTAAGCTTATATTCATTCTTTTCTGACTTTCCTGTGGCCCCTGTTTGAATCACGGATATGACGCTTGTTATGCTTGTGCCTTGCAGAGGTCTCTCTTAGCCTCTCTCTGATTCCCATCTAAAAGGGAGCAGAAGACCTAACATGGGCTCCATAATTTTTATACGTTAGAAGATATAACAATAAAAGAAACTATAGATAGTGAAAATGTATATCTTGTCAATTTTTTTTAAAGGCAAAAGAGGAAGCTAAAAATTATTTTCACAAAATGACTTGGAACACATTGCCTGGGTAAAATGAATTTTTCTTCCTAAAATAAAACAGACAAAGCAATCCCAATAACTTTAATATTTCAAGGTATGTACACTGAACTTCAAAGAAAGCCAGCCTTAAAATAACCTGAAACCAGCTGCCTTTTCATCAGTTGGGCTGCTCTGTTACCTTGGAGCCATCATTCATCATCTAAGTCAAACAGTTTATAGAGAGTGAACATAAATTCTAACCCCAAACCAGGAATGCTATCAATGAATTTGGAAGTTTACATTCTGTTGGCATGAGGTCACTATTTGCTGTCGCTGGTGATC
Organism: Carlito syrichta; assembly: GCF_000164805.1. Classification (NCBI taxonomy): domain Eukaryota; kingdom Metazoa; phylum Chordata; class Mammalia; order Primates; family Tarsiidae; genus Carlito; species Carlito syrichta. The sequence continues at coordinate 43,066 of NW_007257496.1, read as the reverse complement.
AATGAGCCAGCCAGTGTCTCTCACCCTAGGCTGTCTTACTGGGTTTAGTAAGTTGTCCAACTTTAACAGGTTTACCAACAAATCTTAGAAAATGATTTTCTATTGAAATTCACCAAGTCACATTTTGGAGATTTAAAATAGCAAACAATTTTAAAAAGCAGTGGTAAGCTATAATTGCCATTCAAATGGTTGATATTTCAGAAACAGTGATTGATGAAACAGAGGAGAAAGGATTATGTCTATAAATAAACAAAAGCTTAAAACCTTTTAGCAAGAGCATTCATATCACCCAGTATAATCTCTATGACAATAGTTCTAGTCTCCTGGCCATTGGACCGTGTCTTCCAGTGATTAGTCAGATATTGTTTTCTTCCCCATATTAACACACAAAGAACTGGGAGTACCATAGTTAATATTTTACTGAATTGTGGAAAAGTAGTAGGTTTTTTTCAGATCTAGTGGGTACTGACATTTTAACCCACTTATCTCTGATTTATTCAAGTTCTTGACAGTGCAAAAAAAAAGGGGGGGGGATGCATTTTGCCTGAAGGATCTATAGTTAAGGCAACTTGACATAAGCTTTTCTTCTCTCTGAAGGGGGTAGTCCCAGCTGTGCAATTGCCATTTCATGGTGCAGCGGTCAAATCAAGATTATTTCTTGGATGGTGGAGTTTTGTGCCACTATGGTATTTTGAAAATTTACACAGTAAGTAAAATGACATTTTACATTAAATTCCAAATTTTATGAAAAAATACTTCAACCTGAAATTATAATCAGAGATTATCCAAAGGATAAATTTGGGGAAATGCCCAATGATACATGATAGGGTAAATACAATAGATAAAATGCTTATTAGATATTAATCTCTTTGTCTATGCATTTCTCATATTAATTAGATTTCTTTTTTAATCTACTAACTGTAAGGATGGATGCTCTCAGGAAATTATCATTTTCTAAGATATAATGTGGTAAGAAAATGCATAGTTACATAATTTTACCTGAAGTTATGAATTCATGATTTACATGATTAAACTGAAGATGCCTCTTTTAATTACACTCCTCTCCATTGCTCCTATTTGGTAACCATAGTATCCCAGGCAGGTAAACTCCTGTATGCAATCTTATTGAACAGTGGTGCACTTTGTTTTCAAATGGACATCAAAGGGTTTTTTTATAGAAATTGAGTGCCAAACTGCTGCCTGATACTGTGTAGTTCAATTTGCTGTGCACAGGCCCAGAAATACAACACATATCCCTCAAACTCCAGGCAGCTGTCTGACAAATGTGTGCTGGCACTTATAGAGGGACAGGACAGAATTTTAGAAGGCGTTGGGATAAACCCAATGCCAAAGCTGGAAAAACAACTTAGAGACCACACCTTATTTACAAGAGGTTTAGCAACATCTACTTTATGTATAAAAGGATCAATCTACTAATTGTTTCCCCTAAGTTTTCATCAGGAGGCATTTTGAAAGCTTCTAAAATGATATTTTTCAGCTCTAGGCAGAAGAAATGAAAAATACTAACAGTTCAAACAAAATGGATTTTTTTGCGTCATCTTTTTAATTTGACTTATAATGAAGATAGTTGCAAATATGATGCATCTTTGCTTATTCATGATTTTCAGGACCCTCAGGAAATGTCATATTGGTGAATTATTTTTCTTTTCAATTGTGATACTAAAATAAAGTGATTGCATTTAAAATACATATATTTAAGTAAATGCTGCAGTTCTGTGTATTTACCTTCTGTTACTATTGACTAATTTCAATAATGTATCTTGATCAAATCATAGTGGCAATTATTTTTATTGTCATTTTATAAGTCACATAATTATAAAAATATAACTTTTAAGAGCAAAAAACACATTGCTTAAAATATTCATAAAGAGGCTACTTAAAAATTAGATCTGGATGTTAAAGAAATAAAATTATTCCCAAAAGAATTAAAAAGTTGCAAGTATAAGAATATTCTCCACTGGGATCAGTAACTCAGCCTGTAATCACAGCACTTTGGGAGGCCAAGGTGAGTGGATTGCCTGAGCCCGCAGGTTCAAGACCAGCCCAGGCAATTTGGCGAGACCTTGTCTCTACAATAAAAGAAAAAAATTAGCCAGGAATGGTAGCACACACCTGTAGTTCCAGCTACTTGGAAGACTGAGGAGGAAGGATCACCAGAGCCCAGCAGGTCGACACTGGGGTGGCCGTGAATGTGCCACTGCACTCCAGTCTGGGTGACAGAACAGGACTCTGACTCCAAAAAAAAAAGAGAATATTCTTTTGAAAAACTTGGCAAAAAAATGAATTTTGGGAAATATTTTGAGTAGTAGCAACATTACTAGGCAGTTGACCCTTAACGAAAGAGTTTGACTATGCAGGTCCACTTCCATCTTTACCTTCCTGAGACAAGACAAGCCCCTCCTCTTTCTCCTTCTCAGCATGAAGACTACAAGGATGAAGACGTTTATGATGATCTACTCCCATTTAATGAATAGTAAACATATTTTCTCTTCTTTATGATTTTCTTAATAACATGATTGTTTATGTAATGAATAAAGTTTTTAATTAACAAATAGGCTATTAGTAGTTAGGTTTTGGGGAGTCAAAACTTATACTCAACTTTTCGAATGCAAGGGGATCGATGCCTCTAACCCCCATGTTGTTCAAGGGTCAACTGTAATTGCATAACCCCTACAAATAATTAATTTAAAAGGGAAAATGTTATTTGAATGCATGAGCTTTGCTACATTTGTTCAACACCAAGTGACATTCCCAAATGTCACCTTTCCTTTTCGGTGTGGCTGGTCCCTATTACAAATACAAAGACTAGAGTTTTTCAAGGGTTAATACACTTCACTAATGAACATAAAACAGTATAATGAGATGAAAATTTTCATAGAAAATCCCTTTTACTCAATCCCACCCTGCAAGGGTGGCAGGCTTTCACTCCCTCCTCCCACTTGCCTGGAGTACGTCACTGAAGACTTTTTCATCTCTTCAGAGTAGCAAATGATTCCTAGATGCTGGTCTCTTCATAAACTAAAATTCAAGGATTTTCTTTTCTTTTACCCTCAAATATCAACAAATGGTCAGTTGTCTGAGTCTACATGGGTCTGGTTGTGTTGCAGCAGAATTTGGAGCAGGGTAAATAGAAAGGAGAAATTTCCATGTAGCTCATTCAGTAATGAAGACCATCCAGGGAATATCACAGACATGCAGGCCAAGGGGAAGTCAACTTGTTTCCTGTATTACAGGGTTGGTCTCCACTGGTTCTTTGTTTTTCCCCTATTTCATTTGTGATTAAAAAATAAAACGTAAAAATGGGCTTGGTTTTCATTCTCTCATTGTCAACACCACTTCACAGATTAAAGAGAGAGAGAGTGAGAGAAAGAGGGAGAGAGAAAGATACATACATATATATATTTCAAGGGGCATAAACTAGGGAAATTAAGTTCTTCCATCCATTCCCATTATATACAGTTGCCGTTTCATGCTGTTTTATCATCACACGTTTTTGCAATTATTATTTTCATAGAATTTAAAGAAAATCAATGTTTTATCATTTGTTAGTGTCCTTTTCCCAAAATATCACAGAAAATTCCATCTAAATTATTTTAATCTCCAATATATAATAATTTTTAATATATAGGAGAAACAAATTCTCCATTCAACATTCCTTTGAGTAGATTATGATAGGAGTGCTGAGAAGTAGAATTGAAAAAAAAGGGCTCATATCTCTTTCTAATTCTATTTCTATACCGTACTTTTAACTTTTTGGTGAAATATAGAGATAATTAATATCACTACAAATCAAGTTATACTCAAAAGGTTAAAAGTATTGCTCTTTAATTTCTCACAGCAAATAAGTACATTTATTTAGCTTCTTTTAAACCAGATTGTGTCACATTTAATTTCTAGAAAAAAAAAATCAGTACCTTTTGATAATTCATAGTGATAAAAGACCAACCTGGAATTTTTAATTCCTTGCTATGAAAGTAATTTTTAAATTTCTAATATTGGTGAATTATAATTATTTAATTAATAAAATATAAAAACATTTTCACATATTTTCCAATATTTGAGATTTTAGAATATAAAAATAGTCTAGCCCTTTAAAATATTTTACATTTGATAAAAGTCTCAATTTTTTTTGGTTTTATTTTCTTTTGAGACTCATGTACACCAAAGAAGGAGGAGGAAGAGAAGGGGAAAGGGGGTAGGGAGAGGAAGAGAAGAAGAAGAGGAGGAGGAAAAGAAAAAAAATATAGAAAAAGTGAACAATTTTAGTTCAGGAATATGAGACAGCTCAGTAGGTAAAATAATAACTATTTGCCTGTGGTTAGCTGGCCTTGAATTCTATATTAGTCACCAGGGAAAGCGAGTGTGATGACCTCTTCTAGATACTATTTTAGTACATCACATACCCACTTCATAATTTAACAGAATTGCTGGTGTCTGTACCCAAGCTTGTTAGAATAAACGTTACCAAGTGTCAGGATCAAAGTTCATTAAAAAAATCTACTGATTGCCACACTTGATGAATACACTTAGGGGAAAGGGAAGAACAAAGCTCTGTGAGGATTAATAGGTTGCTGAAACTGCGTTGAACCCTAGAGGTTTGCACGGGTGCCCCTGCTAGTTGGTGAGAGAGTCAGGGCAAGAGCTGCAATGCATATCTTGATCCTACTGGAAACGATTCAGTAGAAACTACACACTTTAATGCATTTATTAAGTATTCCAAATAGTCTTGGCAATGTTCTTGGCCCTGGTAATGCTAATCACTCTTAAAAAGAAAAAGAAAAGAAAAAATGAAGACACAAAATCCATGAAAGAATAAATTGACCAAAATAAAGAAGTAGCCAACATCATGGATAATGTCGAAATATTGAATGGGATGGGAACTCAGAGTGTATATGGGATTTGAATATATGGAGGTGACATTGACAGACAGTTTCAGTATAGTGTTCAGAAGGGAATCTCCACTGTAGCTAAGGAAAAGAATGTAGGGGGCACTCCTAAAAAACAAAAGCATGAAAGAAACCATTAAAAAAAAAAAAAGAAGGCAACAGGTATAAACAGGCAAGTTCACAGAAGACAAAACCCAAAATACCTATTAAAAAAGGAAACATGATTCAACCTCTATAATCAAGGACATAAGAATGAAAACAATGAAATACCACATTACTTCCATTGCATGAGGTTGGGAAGACAACAACTGGTTTGGGGAGGATATGGAGAAATAGAAATTCTCATAACTGTGCTAGTGGGAGTGTAAATTGTTACAATTTGGAAACCAATTTGACAACATCTAGAAAAGGTCAAAATGTGCATGTTCCCATGACCCAGCAATTTCTCTGCTAACTGTCTTCCCTGGAGAAATTCTTCACATAAGTACCTAGACAAAATGTATAATGCAGTTCTCTGAAGCATTGTAATAAGGCACACTGAGTGAAAACATTGGGGAGAAATAAATATTTTAAAAATTGTACTTCTGCTACCTGATTCTGGACCCAGAGCTCAAGGCAGAGATTTTAGTCCTTTCACCAATTTTCCTGATTCAGATTTAGTTCTTTGCGATGAAGGTATTTGTGTTACAGTGTAGTGTGTCTATCTCTTTTTATTTTCTGTTTGCTTTATATATCATTACTGCTTTTTAATCTCTGCTGGGAAGCACCAAAATATATTTTAAATATTTAGCTATGCTCAAATAGAGTAAAATATTCTATGAACTATAAATGAAATAAAAAATACAGCAGTAAGAGGAGGATTGAAAGTGCAGACTTTGTGTAGTGTGGGTCTAGAAACAGGAAGACATGCCCTGGAATTCACTTCTTACAGAAGTGAATGACTGAGTATGCCTCACATATCCTGCATAATCAGGGCCTGGCTCACTTCATGAAACTGGGGTCTAGAGGAAAGGCATCCCACGTAAGTGGAATCAAAATGTGTTACTCAGGTTGGAGCCAGCCAAAACTTTTTCCCTAGTGTGGCAACTTGAAAAAGAAATGTACAAACACATGGCAAGGATCTAATGCCATGTGGCAATGGAGTGCAGAGACTCAGAGGTAGAGAAAAGAACATCTCAGAGAAATATCAAATGCTTTGCTGAGATGACATGTAGAGTTTATAATGAGAACAAATAGCTAGCCTTAAATTAAAATGAGCATATAGCATTATTTTTCTATAGCTGAGTGTCATAGCAATATCCAAGAATACCGCAGACTGGGTGGTAGAAGGCTGTGTCCTCACATGGCAGAAAGACAGAAAAAGCAAGGTCTCTGGTGTCTCTTCTTTTTTTTTTTTTTTTAAAGTTGGCGTCTCACTCTGTCACCCAGACTGGAGTGCAGTGGCCGCTCCCGGCCACCGCGGCCTCG
>NW_007257496.1:27420-36617 GCF_000164805.1 Carlito syrichta | reverse complement strand
TTTATTGTAGAGATGAGGTCTCGCTGCCCAGGCAGGTCTCAAACCCGCGGGCTCAGGCAATCCACTCACCTCAGCCTCCCAAAGGTGCAGGATTACAGGCTGAGCCACCCAGCCCAGCTTGGTGTCTCTTCTTATAAGGATGAGAATCCATTAGACTTGGGACCCACGCTCATTGCCTTGTCTTATTCATATTGCCTCCTAAAGGCCCTATCTCCAAATACTGTCACATTGGGGGTTAGGGATTCAACATACAAATGGGGGGGAGGCACAGAGTTCATACGCTGAGTTTGATCTTAGTTTGCATCCCAATTCTAACAGATAGTGAGCAGTTAATTTCAATCAGTTTGAGATAATCTCTGCCAACTCATGGTACATCCTACCTCGTTTTCTATAATAGCTCTAAATTCCAAGGGCTAATGTAGTACCAGGACATTAGATTGATGGGTTGCAAGGAAATCAATACCCATCATCACTCCAGATGGCATTTTGAGCTGTCTTTATTCTGATAATTTACCAGTGATCAGTTCTTGCTGCTTTATTCTCTTCTTCATAAGATCTCTCCCTCTCTCTCTCCACTCCTTTTCACCTCCACTCTGCTCAGTAACTTCTATATCCCTGTTTACTATATATCAACATCTGGCTGCTCCCCATTCAATGTTAGGTGGATGGAACTTTGGCATTATCCCAGTCTTACTTGTCTGACAATTCCTGAAGCCATCTCTGAGCTGCCACTCCATGCTATGGATTTGGTGGAACTCAATGAAGCTTGCTTCTATCCAGAGCCCATTCCACTAATTAAGACATCTGTTGCCTCAGGTCTGATAGTTCCCAGAAAAAAACTGCATAATTTATTGAGGCCCAGTGCAAACTGGAAATTCAGAACCCATTGTTTAAAAAGTATTAGACGCTTAGTAATTAATTTAAAAATTAAAGACATCAACAGTAAACCATTAAAACAAGTGTAGAGCACTTCTGAGAACAGAACTCATTGATATGTATATCCATGAAGGTAGTCTTGATATTTTTGTTATTGTTCCTATATCCTCCCTATTCCCCCTACACACACATACACACACACACACACACACACACACACACACACACACACACACAATTATTGGGAAGTGAAAATAAAAAAGAATGGGAAAAACTGCTAGACTTTTCAAAATTTTTGCTTTTAGGTGTGCTCCACAGCTATCATATCTCAGGAGTTGAGATATTTTTCTTTTATTTTTTCTTCTCTTTGATATTCTTTCTCTAGGTTAAAAATTTGAAAAGTCTTAAAGGTAGAGTCATTGGAAGCAAGCAACTCTTAAGAAATGTGATATAATTAGTAATTCAAAATATTATCTTCTACATTTTCAAACATTATGAAGGGAGGTGGCATGAGATAAGAGATGGGGGAAGAAAATCCATGGGACTCTTAGTTTCAACTCTAACAAGTAAAGATCATGGAAGTCGATATGACAATACAGAAATTTGTATGGAAACATAAATGACCACAAATAGCCAAAACAATACTCAGCAAAAGTAACAAAGTGGGAGTTACCACACTTCCAAACTTTAAGCTTTACTATAAGGCTACAATAATCAAAACAACCTGGTATTGGTACAAGAACAGACATATAGACCAATGGAACAGGATAGAGATTTTGGAAGCAAAACCTCAATTTCTAAAGCAACTCATCTTCAACAAAGCCTCCACCAACAACCACTGGAGAGAAGAAACCCTATTCAGTAAGTGGTGCTGGGAAAACTGGCTGACCACATGCAGAAGATTAAAACAAGACCCCTACCTATCACCATACACAAAAATCAACTCTAAATGGATCAAAGATATAAACATAAAACCTCAAACTATAAGAGTCTTAGAAAACACAGAAGACACCCTTGTGGAATCAGAATAGGCAAACAATCCCTGATCAGAACACCAGATGTCTATCCTAAGAGATAAGATAGACAAGTGGGATTTCATTAAGCTGAAAAGCTTCTGCAAAGCAAAAGAAATCATCAAGAGAGTGAGGAGACAGTCCACAAAATGGAAAAAAAATATTTGCCAACTGTATATCTGATAAAGGCCTACATCCAGGATCTACAATGTACTCAGATGTGCCAAAAGGAAGAAACAAACAGCACTATTCAAAAGTGGGCAAAAGACATGAATAGACACTTCTCAAAAGAAGACATACGGGCAACCAACAGACACATGAAAAGGTGCTTGGCTTCACTAATCATCAGAGAAATGCAGATCAAAACCACATTGTGATACCACCTAATTCCAGTAAGAATGGCCATCATTAATAAAACAAACAACATATGCTGGCGAGGATGTGGAGAAAAGAGAATGTTTCAACACTGATAGTGGGAATGCAAACTAGCTCAACCTCTATGGAAAACCATGTGGTGATTTCTAAAAGAATTAGAAATAAACTTCCATATGACCCAGCAATCCCCCTACTGGGAATATGCCCAGAGGAACTCAAATTATTCTACAAAAAAGGTACCTACACATTCATGTTTATTGCAGCACTATTCACAATAGCAAAAACTTGGAACCAACCATGCTGCCCATTGAAATTGGACTGGGTAAAAAAAATGGTACACATACATGATGGAATATTACACAGCCATAAACAAGGACAAACTTGTGGGCTTTGCGGCAACTGAGATGAATTTAGCGTCTATGATACTGAGTGATCTATCACAGAAACAAAGAACTGAGTACCAGATGTTCTCACTCATAAGTGGACCCTGAACATTTACCATATACAATAAAAAAGAGATTCACAATAGCAGGAAACTGCCATGGAAGGGAGGTAGGGAAAACACATAACATTAAGAAGGTACCTGATCTCAAACCAGGCAAAATGGAGACCAAAAGGAGGCCCAAACTTCATCTGTATGATGACCACTTGTATGTCTGATCTTGAATTGTACCCCAAAACTTTAAAATTGAAAAAAAAAATTAAGGAAGTCATCCCTCTAGTTTGTATAAAAGAAAAGGTTGAACAAAATGAATACCAACCACCTTTCTCGGACACATCAGAGAACTCAAGCCACCGGGCAAATTGCCACCCTGATATTTGGAGAGACAGGAGCATCCTAAAAGCCACAGCTGAGATATGCTAACCTAAAGCAGAAGCCACTGGAGCCATAAACTGGTTAAAAAACACTTAAGCGGTCATTTTTAAGAATTGTTTGAGGTCATGTGGACTAGTGTGAGAAAGAAAAGCTTCTGGATCTGTAGTTTTAACCAGGCACTGACATTTTCATAAAGTTTATCTCTGAGCACTCAACAGGGTTCTCATAAGGGAACCAGGAAAAAATCCCCTCTTAGTTCTGGCAAGGGAAAGAAAAGATTAATCCTTTACGCAATGAACTACAGACTTCTCTGTAATAGAAGCTTACTCTCTAAAGGAAAGAATTTTGTGAAAGCTTTATTCCAGTGGAAGGAAGGGAAAAATTTCTACTCCAGCCCTCTCCAACCTTTCTGTCTTGCCTAAGAGAAAAACAACAAACAAGCAAACAAAATATAGAACTTCTGTTTCTGTAAAAATGTAATAGAACTGCTATCCCCTATTTCTCCTGCTAAAAACTCTGAAAACTACATGTTAAGTAGACATAAGGATTTTCTTAAAAGTGGAAAGAAGGCATATCAGCTAGAGAACACAAAGAAGGACATGGTGATGAGTTTCCATGTTTGCTTTTTGTTGTATATAAACAGGACTTGGAGCTGGAGAAGCCAGCAATATGGAAATTCCAGGGGCAGAGATAATAAAACCCCTAACAAAACTCTGCTCTCTTAGCTGGAGAATCACAAAAGGAGTAGTGTACCAAGACAGAAAACTCTTAGACATTAACCTCCTATTCCAGAAATATACAACAACAACAACAAAATGTAGCTCCAACCCTAATCATACCACCAAAAGCCAAGAGGAGAGGCTAGACTTCCTTCTTCACCAGGCTGTTATGAGGTTCCCCAACATCCTTGCCAATGTTCTCGGAGAAGGCCAAGTAGGGAGCCATGATATTTTTCTTCACTTGCTGTTAACAAGCCCTCCCAACCCAAGGTGTTAGTAGAGACCAGATTGGGGGGCTTAGACATCCAACCTCAACCAGCAGTAACAAGATAATACTGATCTTTCCTGATGAATCAGTGTTAAGAGGAGGCCTATTGGAGAGTCAGAACATTCACCATTGCCCAGTGGTAACAAAGCCAGAACATTTACCATTGCCCAGTGAGAACAAAGATACCCACTCCATGGTGTCAGTGGGGACTGCCTGGGGAGCTGGAATGCCTGCTCTTACCCAGACACTTATCTGGTATCATAGTGTCCAAATGGTGAATCCGAACTTCTCCCTCATCTGGAAGTAATGAAGTGGTGCCTTCCACCACACTAGGGTCAGAAAAAATCAGTTAAAACTAAAAATTGTCCATTATTCAATATTAAGTAATTTGTCATATCAAGAATCAGGATGATGCCAAACTTAATGACAAAAGATAGTCAACATATGTTAACATCAAAATTACACACATGATGCAACTATCTGATAGAGATCTTAAAGTCATAATAAAAATACTTCAGTGACCAAGTACAAACTTTCTTTCAAAAAGCCAAAAAAGTGGAAAACTTTAGCAAAGAAATAGAAGATATAAATAACCAAATGGAAATTTAAGAATTAGAAGAGATATAATCAACTTAAAAGCTCAGTAAATGGTCTCAGTGTCAGAATGAAGTAATAGAGGTAAGAATGTGTGAACTAGAAGAGGGAAAAATATAAATTACCAAATTACCCAATGAAGCAACAGAGAAAATATAGGATTTTTTAAAAATTAACAATGAATCAGGCACCTGTAGGATTATAAGAAAAGATCTAAGATTTATACTATAGAAGTCCAAAACAAAGAAAAAGTCAGAGGAAACAGGATAAGACTGAAAGAAGTAGTTTATGAAATAATGTCTGAAAAATACTCCAGTTGGACAAGAGATATAAGCCTTAGTTAGAGAAACTAAGTGTATTCCAAGCAGAGTAAATCTACAGAAACGCACACCCAAACAAATCATAAATAAACTTCTAGACATTAAATGCAAAGAAAACAATATTGAAAGTAGTAAAAGGTACCTGCATAGTGAACATTTGTATACATAACCCTGAACTGTACCCCACATACTTAAAATTAAAATTTTTTTAAAATTATCATTAAAGAATCAATTAAAAAAAGGAAAGTAGCAAGAAATACCACCTTACCTATAGAGTAAAAACAGTTTGAATGACAGCAGATATCTCATCAGAAACCATGGAAGAAAGAAGAAAGTAGCACAATAAGGCAAACTAAGACAATGTGTCATGAGAAGACATACCCCAAAAGAATGGCTAAGGAAGTTCTCTAAAACATTAAGGAGACAATACAAGAAAGAACCTTGGAGAATCAGAAAGAAAGTAAGAATACAGCAAGAAAAAATATAGGTAAACACTGAGGACTCTAGTATCTTGTTAATCTATATGTGATTTTTTTAGGACTGCCCATAGTCAATTAGAAAAGCTTTACCTGGCAGGCCTCATACCAGAGCTCTCTTCCCCATACCAGACTCGGTACACAGTCAGGCATTGCAATCTCCAACAGAGTTGATGTCAAGAGCTCAGACCCCACTGGCCAGCCATGCTCTTACACATATTTGTACTCCTAGCCAGGATGTTCAATCCTGGGTCTCTTTATCTGAAGACTTGGGCAGAGGTCTTCTTCAGGTGCCTCTACTGGTACCTTATCAGAGAGAGAAGGAAAAACCCTGAAGACACTTTTCACTACTCTGACTCGGTACTCAGTACTTTCCTACTCAGCCTCTATGCCTCTTCCTTCCCCTGATGGTCCCAGTCCTAAGATCTATAAAATATTAGCCTTTTCAGGCCAGGTGCGGTGGCTCACGCCTATAATTCCAGCACTTTGGGAGGCTGAGGTGAGAGGATTGCCTGAGCCCACAGGTTTGAGACTAACCTGGGAAATTTGGTGACTTGGCAAGACCTCATCTCTACAGTAAAAAATATAAATAAATAAATAAAATTAGTCAGGCATGATGGCACATGCCTATAGTTCCAGCTACTTGGAAGGTTAAGGTGGAAGAATTGCCTGAGCCCAGCAGGCCGAGGCTGCAGTGGCCATGAGCATGCCACTGCACTCCAGCCTGGGTGACAGAGTGAGACTCCAACTCAAAAAAAAAAAAAAAGATAGCCTTTTCTTTAAGATAACCCCAACATCTGTGCTGACCCACCTGACCTTTACCCAGTGCATTCTGGGTAAAATAGGATAGGGGAGAGTCAGCATTTTCCCTGGTTTACACTCTTGCTTATACTGTTACAGTAAGTGTTTAAAACCACTTTACAGCGGTTTTCATCTTTTGTTTGTTTCTTTAATTGGCTGCTCTGACACCTGACAACTCAGTTGCGCTCATGACAAATGGACCCTCCTTGTCTTCTTGAGTTTTCTAAATTATGTTTGATGGTAGAAAGAGCAATTATAACATTCTGATGTGTTCTTAAATGTTTATAGAAGAAATATGTAAGATAATTATAAATAGAGGAAAAGAAAGGGGAAAAAAGAGAAATAGAAATTCTGTTTCACTTGAAGTGGCAAAATGACACCACCAGTAGACTGCATAATGTATATGTAAATTATTATTTATTATATAATTAATAATATATAATAATATATTATATTGACATATATAACATAATCCAATACCTACCACTAAAAAAACTATATAAAAATATGCACTTCAAAACTAAAAATAAATCACAATGCAATTCTAAAAAATGTTCAAGTAACTCACAGGAAGGCAACAAAAAAAATCAATGAGAGGGAGGGAAAAAAACAACAGAACAAACAGAAAACAAAAAAGTGAAATGGAAGACTTAAGCACTAAAATATTAATACTTACACTAAATGTAAATAGCCTAAGTACATCAAAGACAGAATTCGGCAGAATAAATTTAAAATATGATTAAACTCACAATAAAAAATAATTGACTTGTATACTAGCTACAAGATACCTCAAATGTAATAATAAGGCAGGTAGAAAGTAGAAAATTGAAAAATATAAATTATGCAAAAAATAATTTTAAAAAGTCTAATTAGCTATACTATATCTCAGATAAAGTTGATTTCAATGAAGAAGCTTATTAGAGACAGAGAAGAATATTATATAAGACAAAAGAATAAAGAATAAATTCAAAAACAAGACATACCAATATTAAATATATATATACAGGACAAAACAGCTATAAAACATATGAGGCAAAAACTGACATACCAGGAAGGAGAAATAAACAAATTCACAATTATGCTTGGAGGTTTCAACACTTCTTTCTCAATAATAGCTAAAATAACTAGACAGAAGAACAACAAGAATACAGCAAAACTCTACAATACCATCAACAAAAACAATAAAAAAAACCCCAATCACTTCAAAATTATTGTAATTATATAGAGTATATTATATGATGACAATAAAATTAAATATCAAATAAATAGGGAAAAAACCTCCAAAAACGTGGAAACTAAAGAGCATATATCTTAATAATCTACTTGCCAAAGAGGACGTCCAAGAGAAATATGAATGAAAATGAAAATATAATTTTGGAAAAGAAGAATCAAGTATTAGGAGTCTATCTACCTTATTTCAAGACTTACTATATATCTATAGTAACTAAAACTCTGGAATTTGTGGGAACATAAGCCAATGGAGCAAAACAATAAATTCAGAAATACACCCATGCACAAATATGCCCGACTGATTTTTAACAAAGCTGTAAAAGCAATTCAATAGAGAAAAGACAGACTTTTCAACAAATGTTGCTAGAGTATGGACATCTATGGACAAAAAACAAAATCTCATTCTAAAGCTTGCACCCTAGACAAAATTCAATTAAAAATGAATCATAGACTTAAATATAAAAACTATAAAATGTTTACAAAGACATAGAGGATAAAAATCTTTGGAATCTTAGACTAAGCAAAGAGTTCTTATACTTGACACCAAAAATATGCTCAATAAAATAGCAATTAATAAATTGGACTTTACAAAAGGAAACACTTTTGCTCTAATAAAATGATAAAAATACAAGCTACAACATGTGAGAAGTTATTTGTAAACCACATATTAAACAAAGGACTAATATCTACATAGAAAGTTCTCACAACTCAAAAAAAAGAAAGAAGAAACAAATTGAATACAAAGAAGAAGAAGAGAAGAAGACTTACAGTGGCAAACAAGCACATGAGAAAACAATCAATATCATTAAGCATTAGGGAAACACAAATTTTAAGTACACATACCAGAATGGCTAAAAGAAAAAAAAAAAAGGTGACAGTGTAGTATTCTGAGAAGGATGCAAAGAATCTTGATCACTCTTACATTGTTGGTGTAAATAAAAATGGTACAATTACTCTTGAAAACAATTTGTTTCTTTAAAAACAAAATACAGCAAACAAACAAAAAACTATACATGTAACTACCTTAGGGCCCAGAAATTGTACTTCTTTACAATTTATCCCAGAGAAGTAAGACTTACATACATAAAAACCTCTACACTAACATTAGTCATCAGCTTTATTCACAACAGCCAAAACTGGGAACAAATGTCTTTCAATGGGTGAATGGTTAAGCAAACTGTGGTGCATCCATAATGTGGTCTGGAGTGTTATTTAGTAATATGAAGTTACAAACTATTTCTACACACCACAATCTGGATTAATGACCAGAGAATTTTGATGAGTAAAAAATGTCACTCTTGAAGGTTACAAACTACATGATTCCATTTATTTTTATAGCATTCTTAAAACAAATTTGTAGAAATAGAGAACAGAGTAGCTGTTCTGTTAAGAATGAGGTGAGGTTGGAGAGGAAGTGGGTATGTTTATAAAGGGCAACATGGATATCCTTGTGGTGATGGAAATTTACCGTATCTTGACCATATCCATGTCAATAAGCTGAGTTGTGATTATGTAATATAGTTGTGCAAGTTGTAACCACTTGGGAAAAATGAATAAAGATTAAATCTGTCTATATTACTTTCTACAATTGCGGTGAATCTACCACTATCTCAAAATAAATAAGTGTAATTTAAAAGGTATGTACACAAACAGGGTCAAGGTTTCAAGAAAATAGACTGGAAAATTGATTTCAACTAAGGAAGAGAAA
>NW_007257496.1:0-27396 GCF_000164805.1 Carlito syrichta | reverse complement strand
GGCTCTGCAGCGTTGCACTTGCGCGGTGCGCAGTGAAGGAGGGCCCGGCGGTATATCATGCGCCTAATCATGGGACTTGGCAGAGGTCCCGGGGGCCATCTTGGCTCAGGCCGCGCTCTCCACAAATGACTAAGAACTTTCTAAAATTTGTGATTGCTATCAAATCACAGATCTGGAAACCCAGAGAACATCAAGAAGAAGAATTACCCTCTCTCCTACACCATAACCCTCCTTAATAACCCCCAAAGCACATACATCTATGCATATCATATTCCAGTTGCAGAAAACCAAAGACAAAAAGAAAATCTTGAAAGAAGAACAAATAAAACATGTAACCTGTAGAGACAGGAACAGACAACAATTACAGTGGACTTCCAAAGAAGCAAGCAAAAAGAATGGCATGAAATATTTACAGTGGGCTGGGCTTGGTGGCTCAGCCTGTAATCTCGTGCTTTGGGAGGCCGAGGTGAGTGGATTGCCTGAGCCCGCAGGTTCGAGACCCACCTGGGCAACTTGGCAAGACCTCATTTCTACTATAAATCAAAAAATTAGCTGGGCGTGGTAGCGCACGCCTGTAGTTTCAGTTACTTGGAAGGCTGAGGCGGAAGGATCGCTGGAGCCTAGCAGGTCAAGGCTGCGGTGGCCGGGAGCATGCCACTGCACTACAGTCTGGGCGACAGAGTGAGACTCCAACCCCCAAAAAAAAAAAAAAGAAAGAAAAAGAAAGAAAAATAAATATTTAAAGTGTTCAAAGAAAATAACCACCAATCTAGAATTATATATTCAGTTAAATTGTCCTTCAAAAGTGAAGAATAAATAAAGACTGTCTCAAAAACAAACAAACTGAGGGGCTTCAGTGCCAACAAACCTACTCCATATGAAATTTTAAAATAAATTCTTCAAACACAAGAAAAGTAATGAGGCAGCAACTTAGAACATAGAAATAAAAGAAGACCAACAAATAAATACTAAATGAAGGTATAAGAAAATGTTTCATGCTTTATATTTCTTAATTGATTTTTTAAATAACTGTGTAAAATACAAAAGTAATGCATTGGGTAATGATAGCACATAGAAAAGTGAAATCACTAACAGCAATGTCACAAGGGGCAGAAAAAGAAATTGTGAATATTTCGTTATAAGTTACCTGTACTACATATTAAATGGTATAGCATAATTTGAAGATGGACTTCAATCAGCTCAAAATGTCTATGGTAACCTGTAGGATGGCCAAAAATAATTTTTATAATGAAACGCAATTGATGTACCAAGGAGACGAAATGCAATTCTATAAGGTGTTCCATTAACACCACAGAAAGCAGAAAAATAGGAAAAGAGACACAAGGAACAAATGCAACAAATGGAAAAGAGTTATAAACATGGTAGCTATTAATCTAACTTTGAAGATAAGTACTTTAAAAGTTAATGGTCCAAATATACAAATTAAAAGATAGACACTATTTAGTGGATAAAAAAGTAAGACTCAAATATGTGCTGTCTGTAAGACACCTGTTTTATGTATACAAATCCAGCCACACTAATATTCATCAAAAGAAAGCTAGAGTTCCAGATTAATTTGAAACACAACAGTCTGGACACTTTTCAGGGTATTACATAAGAATAAAGATGCCAATTCTCCAAGAAAAAGCAACAATCTTAATTTTGTATGAATCTAGCAAAAGAGTACCAAAATGCATAAACCATACATAAGGAAAAAACTGAAAGACTAGCAAAAGAAATAGACAAATCCACTCCTGTAGTTGGAGACCTCAGCATCCTTTTGTCAAGCAAGAAGAAAATCAGTAAAGATACATTTGACCTGAATAGCAATATTAATCAACTGGATCTAATTGACATTTACACAAGTACTCCATCCAACAACTACAGCATATACATTCTTTCAAGGTCCTATGGAACATTCATGAAGATACACCATATTCTGGACTATAAATCATACCTTAACAAACTTAAAGAGATACAAATCATACAAAGTACATTCTCAGACTACACTGAAATTAACAGAAATCAATAACAGCAACTTAGCTGGGAAGTCCCCAAGTATATGGAAATTAAACAGTGTACTTCTAAACAATCCATCAGTCAAAAGCCTCTAGAGTTAAATTTTATAAATATATTCCACCAATTGTAAATAAATTTTATAAATATATTCCACCAATTGTAAGTAAAAGTATATATTAAGTAAGAAAAAAAACATGAGATACAGCAAAAGCATTGTTTAGAGGAAAATTTATAGCATTAAATGCATATATCAGAAAAGAAGAAATATCTAAAATCAGTAATCCAAGCTTCTACCTTAGGAGGCTAGAGAAAGAAGACCGATGTAAAAACAAAAACAAAAGAACATTAAAAAATTACTAAAGATCAAAGAAGAAATTCATAAAATTGAAAGTCATAAAACAAATAAAAGCAACACAACAAAGCCTGGCTCTTTGAAAAGATAAATAAAATCGGTAAGCCTCTAATCAGGTTAATCCAGGAAGAATAAAAGAGAAGAAAATCCAGGAGATATTTACTAGAATAAACTGATTTTTACCCTCACATTAATGGGAAATGTTGTAAGAGAAGAACCATCTGGGTTGACATACCCAATGACTCCATCCCATAAAAGCAAGGCCTGAGAGTCTATATCATGTTCAGAAACAATATTCAGGAGGCAGAAATTATCTAGTTTAGTGTGATATCATTTAGCTGGTGGCAGAAAAAGATAAACTGAGAACTGTAGTATAGTTTCATGAATTGCCAAGACAAGGTTGGTACATGTTCAGAAAAATTGTTACCCTAATGCTGAGAGGTCAGGGAAGAAGTTAGTGGATAACTGTGAGTGAGACCTAGACTGAGAGTAGGAAATGGAACAGGGAGAAACAGAGGCATCACTGAACCAGTATCTGCAAAAATATTTTATAGAGGTCCATCTGATTTGGACATGGGTTGAGAAAGATGTACCTAACCACAATTTGAATAGAAAAAGTTGAATCAGTAACTCAGTCTTGATGGGTATGAGTTGAGACAGAAGTTTCAGGGTCCTCAATGTCAAGTTGTCATTGAAGGCAAGAGAGTGGGTTGAGACTGCCCAAAGAATTAGAGTACAAGTGAAGAAAGTAAAGGCATAGAACCAAGGTTACACAGGTTCAAAGGAAAGAATGTAGGATTATGAATTGAATGGAGGAAGTACTTTGTCCAACATATAGAAGACCCAGGAGCATGTTTCTTAGAGCTAAGATTTCCTGGGTGCAGGGATGATTCTAGAACTGTTTGGGGGCACTTGAGATTAATCTACTTGATAAAATGGGTTACATTATTTTTCTTTTCCTTTTTTTTTTTTTTTTGAGTTGGAGTCTCACTCTGTCGCCCAGACCGGAGTGCAGTGGCCGCTCCCAAACACTGCAGCCTCGACCTGCTGGGCTCCAGCGATCCTTCCGCCTCAGGCTTCCAAGTAGCCGGAATTACAGGCACGTGCTACCACACCCTGCTATTTTTGATTTATTGTAGAGATGAGGTCTCGCCAAGTTGCCCAGGCGGGTCTCGAACCCGCGGGCTCAGGCAATCCACTCACCTCAGCCTCCCAAGGCGTGGGATTACAGGCTGAGCCACCGAGCCCAGCTACATTATTTTTCATTGGTTACATATATTGATATATCCTTTACCTGTCTCTGAATAAATTTTTGTTATTTAATATGTGCTATTATTGCTTTATCTCCCTCCTCTCCATCAGAATTTAGTCTATCATAGCCTTTATTCCATGAAAGAGGCAATTATTTTAACCAAATGTAAGAGAGAGCCTTGGAAGAAAGTGTTAATGTGAATGTTGCTCATAAGCTAGAGGAAAATCAGTTTTTAAATTCTTCTGGATGCTAAGGCAATACATTTATTTTCATCTAAAGAATGTTTTGTTCATTTGAATTTTCTGATAGCATTTACGTGGTGAAACATTTTTAAAGAAGATTAGGTAAATAGACTGATCAATTTAACTTGGATCATTTTCAACTTCAGCTCTATATTTTCACTTGCCTTCTCATCAAGTCTTTAGTTAACTCAGGATTCTCATTACTCTGAACTGTTATCCATCACAAGTTTTTAAATGCAGACCTTCACAAAACTAATGTACCTTGTTATTATGCATTTAGTCTCAGCTTATATTCTTTAAATATAACCATTTTCAATTGATCATGACTTTTCATGAACATACTAAATGCCGAAAGCTTCACATAATTTTCCTTGCAGTGACCCAATATTTAAGAATTAAATTGAATGTTGGACTTTTGTGCCAGGAATCTCAGTTTAGGATATGCTAAAAAGGAAACAGAATGAGAAATCCACATTCATTTCTTTGTAGGTAGCATACAATTTGAAGCCAGATACCCAAAGGTAAATGGGAAATATTTTTGTCTGAGCTTCTTCACATTGCTGACTGAAGAAAGCAAAGGAAGGGTTGATGAAACTTCTCTTTCAGGAAATGAAGCAATGGGAGTTGGCAGGATTTTAGGCATGTGTAGAAAAAGCAAATATAAGAAAAAATTTTAAAAATATACTTGCATTATTTGCTAACAATTTGAGATCTAAGGCAGGAAAGAAAGATGGTACATAAAAGCCGATCATAACTACTGGACAACTGTTAGCTTTTGATAAAGCACAATTTATTTTCTGTTTTATATCAAAATGAACTTTCTCTGGGAAAAAAAGTATCCTCTTTCTTTCTAGAGCATAATATGTAAGAGAAACATTTTAATTTTAACTTCCCCTCAGTGACAGTGACCCCTTCTGCCCTTTCCATTTTATAAATTATTGACAAAGCGTCAGGAAGATTCCAATTGTGCAACAGCTAATTGGCCCCTCTGGTCATTTCTCAACAGCCCTGAAAAGTTCATTGGTTTTAGATAAAGGCTTTCTTGGAGTTGCAGGCTCAAACATTCTGAGAGTTTGAACAAGTTTGTGTTCTTTATTTGCTTTTTAAATAACAACATTTTGAGGCCAGGGTTTGGCAAAGAATTATGAGGTTGAGATATTTGCTTGCTAAGGAAAAAATGAGAACCAGAATTGGCATTTTATATGGAATTAAATTTGAAATGTATATTTTAGAGCAAAAATAGACTTTAGCTAATTTTAAATTTGGAAAACATGAATGTTGATATAGACAAAATTAAGTTATTATGATAAAAAATTTAAAGGTAGGAGTATTTAATAAGCTAAATTGTCATTTTCAAGCAATAGCTTGCAATGTATTTTATAAGCCTTAAACTGATATCAGAATTTTGAATTCCAAAATGCGTTATTTCAGTGCAATAAAAAATGTCTTTTTGCTATAAAGTAGTTGGATATAAGATGAAAACACAATTTGAAAGACCAGTGGAATACTTTCCAATCTCTTTTTTTTTTTGGCATCTCACTCTGTTGCCCAGGCTGGGGTGCTGTGGCACATTCTTAGCCACTGCAGCCTCGACTTGCTGGGTTCCTGCAATCCTTCCGCCTCAGCCTTCCAAGTAGCCGGAACTACAGGTGTGCACCACTGCACCTGGCTAATTTTTGAGACAAAGTCTCACCAACTTTCCTGGGCTGATCTCGAACCCGCAGGCTCTGGCAATCCACTCGCTCAACCACCCAAAGTGCTGGGATTACAGGGTGAGCCACCGAGCCCAGCCCAGTCTCTTTTTAAAATTTTAGTATGGTTGAGAATTGTGATGTCAATGCCACTCTCTTGACCGACTTACAGCTTTCTATTATTCCGTGACTTGTGCAGTGTGTGTTGCAAGGGCATATTTCTTCGGTTGTGACATTAGCTCTTCCTTCAGAATGAAGTTTAATCTCGCTAGGTGAATGTTTTATGTTTGTTTGGGTTTTTTTTCTTTTTTTTTGAGTTGGAGACTCACTCTGTCGCCCAGACTGGAGTGCAGTGGCCGCTCCCAGCCACTGCAGCCTCGACCTGCTGGGCTCCGGCAATGCTTCTGCCTCAGCCTTCAACAGGAAAATTTAAAAAGAAAAGAATTGAAAGGGGGACAAATGAATGAGAGGAATAAAATTATGTCAAAATAACTGAAATTATATTTCCATTCAGGTCTATAAACTTTGTCAAGCCTAGTGTTCTTCAAATATTCTTCTAGGCAACAGATTTTCAAAGTAATCCTTTTCAGGTGAAAAAAACAAAAGGCTAAATTTTAGACTATGTCAATTCCAATTCAAATGTAATCTTATTTCATTTTATTTTTTAAAACTCTAAGTAAGAATGTGAACACATCTGAAATTATGTTAAAAATTAAATCAAGGATAATAACACAGAGGTACTACTCATAGTCTAATTTAGAGATTCAAAATAGATGCATTTGAGGAACAGATGTAATGATTCTAGATATCAAACGGTTATTTGAGAAGCTTCCCCACCATTTTCAGCCTGCAACCGGGTTCTAATTTTTAAGGCAAAGGTTCTCACTAAACAGTGCAATATTACACATACTCCACAGTTTATTATTCTTAATTTCTATATCTGTGCTGCATGCATTCAGGACATATGAAAAACACTGGTATTGTTTGTTCTTGAGTTGCCGAACTATAACTACTGAAAGCAGTCGTTTATACTTATTTACTCTGGCATTTCAAACTTTCCAAAATTGTGGTGAAGAGACACGTTCATATTTCCAAATTTTCGGTAAAAATCAACTCCTCAATGTTCTCTTTGTTTACTAAATGAGGAAGTTTGCTTTGCAACTGGTTTGGCCTAGAGTGCCATAGGTCACCAGCACACCCAGATGCTACCTTTATCCTTATTGCAATCTGGTGGTGGGAGGTTTTGTTTTTTTATGTGCTCTGGTAGCCAGAGATCACAAATAATGATTCTATGTGCTTGATAAATATTGTCTTCAAAATCCATGTGATCAGAAAGGAAGACCATCCACAAGAGGAATCAAAATAGAGCACTGCATGTCTCTGCACAATAGTGCATGGACTCCCAGCCACCCTCTTGTGGCAATGAATGTACATTGTCACATATACAAGCTAGTTTGTTAGTAAGTACAGGGCTTACGTTGGACACTGTTCCAACATTATTTTGCTTTGCACCTATTTATATGTTTCAAAATTAAAATCACACCTGTTATTTACAAAAAATCAAGTCACTGGATATTGGTGCAACATTTCTTTGCAAACAAAGCAGTGAGGCCATTATCAGCCGATATAAAGAAGGGGGGAATGAGATCAACAGATCATTTAATTGTATCTTAAAATGTACTACAACATTGATTATTAAAAAGCAAAGTGTCATTACAGTAGAACATCAGTGCATCTCTGTAACCTAGAAGCAATTAGGATACAGAAATAGTACATGGCAAGTTGCTAAAATAAATGAGAACTCAAAATGTACTTTTTAATCTCTGTCAGCTGCAACAGAAGAACTTTTAGCCAAAGTTACTTCTTAGGAAAACCCTAACACCCAAATATCAATTCTGACACCACGCTCCTATAAAGAAAACCAGACTCCTTCAGGCTAGTTGATTCTGTGTCTTGAAGTGAAAAAAGTCACAATAAATCAAAAACATATTGTCACAAAACATCAAAGATATATTGCAAATGTAAGGGAAATATAGAAAGTGTTTAATTAAAGAGTATTGTACTAGTCAAACTGTAACAATAGGAACATAAAATGTTACATACTAATAGTCCTATTACATTTTGATAGTGATATATACTATTTCACTAATATGGTTATTAAATTGGAAAAATTAAATTTTTAAAAAACCGTCTTCTCAAAATGATCCTCAAAAAATATAAAATGTTAGTATAAAGTGTATACAAAGAAAAATGCAACGGAAAAGTAGTTATAATAAAAAATTAATTGGCACATTCATTTTTATGGAGATTTTTCTTTTGTAAATTAAATATATGTTTATATGTTTACTTCAGTAACTTTAAAACAACCTCTGAAACTCAGTGTTTAATGAAGAATTGATTTTTTTCTTCATATCGCAGTTTGAATTTCAGTTCTACTTACCCTTACTGTTCATTGACTAAAATTGAGTCATGTGACCATGACTAACTATAAGAAAGATGCAAAATATATCTTAACGTTGTGCCCCAAAAGAAAAGAGAAATCACCTGTAAATAATGAGCCAAACCCTACTCTAATAAGATATGGCTTTTGCCTCTGTAAGTAAGAAAAATTAAATCAGAGACTTCTGAGTAACCTAAGCTAATAAAGAAAAAAATAACAACAGTACTTTAAAGCAGGATTTGGCAAAATTTTTCAGTCAAGAAGGAGACAGTAAATATTTTAGACATTGCAAGTCATATGGTCTCTGTCCCAACCACTCAACTCAGCTGTTCTAGTGCAAAAGCAGTTATAAACAATACTGAAATGATTGGGTATGGCTGTGTTTTGATAAAACTTTATTGATAACAACAGGTGGCAAGCCTGGAATAGTTTATCAGTCCCTATCCTAAATGAGAGCTGACTGCTAATAATTGTTGACACAGTGAGAAAGAAAGTTCAGGTATTAAGTAGCACTGACTGGTCTTTATACAGAGAGAATAAGAAGAAAGAGTATTTATCAATGTTCCAAGAAAGCAAACTTGTCAAATATCTTAAATGCAGAGTAAACTTCATTCCTAAGGGGAAAAAATTATCTAACTAGATCTAATAATTATGATAAAATGGAAAAATACACTGTTTTAATAAGGACAATACAGCAGGTCAATGTAATTATAAGAAAATGGAGCCGGGCTCAGTGGCTCAGCCTGTAATCCCGCACTTTGGGAGGCTGAGGTGAGTGGATTGCCTGAGCCCGCGGGTTCGGGACCGCCTGGGCAACTTGGCGAGACCTCATCTCTACAATAAATAAAAAAATCAGCCGGGCATGGTAGCGCGTGCCTGTAATTCCGGCTACTTGGAAGGCTGAGGTGGAAGGATCCCCGGAGCCCAGTGGGTCAAGGCTGCAGTGGCCGGGAGCGGCCACTGCACTCCAGTCTGGGCGACAGAGTGAGACTCCAACTCAAAAAAAAAAAGAAAGAAAGAAAATGGGTAATGATAAAAGTACAGTAGATCATGTAGGTATGAACTATGGGTAGCATAAAATGAAAGCTAATGTGAAGGTGTGGATACTAAATGTTATTGATTTTGGCACAATTTAGGCTTAACAATGTTAGAAGTTCAGCAGGATTATAGGTGACATTGATTTAAAGAGGTTGGTCATTCTTACCAGGACCTGCCTGGAAAAGAATAATTGACTAATAGCCCAGATCTTAAGATCTTGACTTATATAAGACAACATTTATTTTTCATTTTATTCTGGTAAAATTATTAAGACTATAAAAAGACAAAGTTGGAAAGAAATAGAAAAAATTGTGACACTGACACAAATTTAAATACATGTACTTATAAAAGTATTTATAAATAGTATTTTAGACTATGATATGATATTTTAATTAATTTTATAATTGAAATACTTTTATGATTTTTTTACTTTTAAGATAATAAAGGGTTTAAGAGAATATGCCATGTTAGAATTTCAATTTATTTAGAAATTTAAGTGTCTGATTTTTTTTAGTAAATGTGTAAATATTAACAAAACTTTGAACCTCTTAAAAACATACAGATTTATTTTTAGTAATATTAGAGGTATTGCTTGTTTAAGCTTTGAAATATGATAAGTGATTGAAAAACCAATAAAGCTGAGCACTCTACATAAAGCTTAAACAGTTCTTTGTGTTGTTTTTACCAAAGCCTCTTAGTAATTAAATAAGCTACTAACAAACCAAAAAGAAAAACCACAAAATTAAAAACACAAAAATATACCAAACTCAAAAACTGATAGTAAATCTACAAATGTTTTTCAGAAAAATAAAAAATAATATCTTTTAAATTTCACTATTGCCAATTAGACAGATAAATATTTTTAAAACACAACCTCTATTCATCAATGACAGAACCACCATCTATAGTTCAATTAGATTAATACTGAAGATAGTTTATCTTTACTTCAGCATTTCTGCTATTTATATTTAAGCTATTCTGCTATTTATATTTAGGATATTGAATGGACTTTTGGTCACATGATTTCAACTAAGTCAAAAAGTAATGCCCACAGTAGATCCATGGAGCTGTAGGTTGGCTAAGAAAAGATCTTATGTCTTTCATTTATAAAACTGATTATAAGTTTAAGACAGCCGGGCTCGATGGCTCAGCCTGTAATCCTGCGCCTTTGGGAGGCTGAGGTGAGTGGATTACCTGAGCCCGCGGGTTCGAGACCCGCCTGGGCAGCAAGACCTCATCTCTACAATAAATCAAAAAATCAGCCGGGCATGGTAGCGCGTGCCTGTAATTCCAGCTACTTGGAAGGCTGAGGCGGAAGGATCGCCGGAGCCCAGCAGGTCGAGGCTGCGGTGGCTGGGAGCGGCCACTGCACTCTGGTCTGGGCGACAGAGTGAGACTCCAACTCAAAAAATAATAATAATAATAAGTTTAAGACAATAATTTTAAAATATTTCCCATGAGAAAAAATAGCTGCTACTATTCTGTCTGGTGCTGTAAAATTGTTACTCAAAGACTAGAAATGATTTGTAATTTGATTAATGCTATATAGTATAACTCTTATCATGACCTAAAATCAATATAGGAGAATACCATAGGTTTTGAAGTAGGGTACGAGCAATTAAATGACAGTTCACTGACTTAAATTAGTAAAGGAGAGGTTTATTAGTTAAGGCTTTTGTTGGCCAGCAGCCACTTGCAGGGAACTAGTTCCGAGTAAGGGCCCTAGATGCAACACAGGGCTGTCTTATGTAGTTAGATTTACATCCTGGCGGGCTAAAGATAGAACTTGAGATTTCCTAGGGTTTTTATTGTAGCATTTTGGAGGTGTGGGCAAGCAAGTAAGTTTACAGAAGCAGATGTAGCTGGTTATGTAGGTGCGGTGGATAAGGGTACAATTAATTGCATAATGTCTGCAGGAAAGTTTTCAGGAAAGGAGTAATGCCTGTTTCAAGGTTAGAGTTGTTCCTGCTTTTCCCCCTTTCATTTCTTTCTTTGTTTTCTTTGTTTCTTCTTACATTCCCCCCTGTTTGTTGTGTCAGGCGTCAAATCATTGACTCCTCAGACAAAGGAGTATAGTGGGACCTGATAACTATTATTTTTACAGATATAATGTTATTTTTTTATGTAGGTAAGGAGGTGTTTGATAATGTAGGGTCCTATAGTAATATTTATTAAGAGAAGGAGGAGAGGCCTGGCTACTGCCGAAATTAGGGTAGTAAGTTAGGGGGACTAGGAGAAGAGAGATATGTATGGGTTTTTGTTGCCTTTTTAAGGAGCAATAGTTTCGCAGCCCCAGGTAGCACAGTGAAACTGCTGGGATTTGTGGCAGTGGGTAGGGCCGGCAGCTCGGCAAGTGCAGAAACTTACTTTAGTAAGTTGTTTATTGTTTTTTATTTTGCTGCACCCCAGAAATTCTGGGCTGTGGCTTCCCCATTCATTGGGGATTAGGGATAGAATGGGCCATAACTTACAAAGGTTAAAGTTAAAAGCCGGATGTCTATCCCAGTAGTAGGTGGAGATTACAGTCCCCATGACAGTGTCCGTTAACACCCAGGAGTAGTTTCCCCGGGGCATAGCAATACCGCGAGTGGGGCTGATAGGTCTGGTTTAGGAGGAGCCCCATGAGGAGTAAGACTAGGATTTGGGGGCTTGTAAGAGTTTTATTTTTAACGGGTTTTTCTTGGCAGCCGGTTTGACAATTTTCCATGTCTCTGGGTGTGTGTCAGTGGCCAGTTTTATCTGCAAGTGATGAATCCAAGGACGAACACCGCTGACTTTAACAGCAGTTGGTGTTGTCAGGATCATCATGTGAGGGTCTTTTTATTTGAGAACAAGAGCCTTGGTTTTATGCCATTTCACCCAAATTCGATTATCAGGTTGGAACGGATGAGGGATTTCTGGAGCTGATTTTTGGAGGGCCGCCTGCATGATTTCCATTACAGCCCATTGAACTTTTTGGAGTGTCTGTAGTGACTGAAGCAAGTTATGGTTAGATAATCCTGCCACGTTTTTTATTCCAATTTTTGGGAGTAACAGTGGAGGCCATCCAAAGAGGATTTTAAAGGGGGTTCGTTTTTTAATATAGGGAGTACACCTAACCCTTAAGAGGGCATAGGGAAGGAGGATCACCTACCCCTTGCCAGTTTTCAGGGTTAATTTAGTTAAGGTTTTTTTAAGGGTCTGATTTATTTTTTTTACTTGACCTGAGCTCTGGGGATGATATGCACAGTGTAAATTCCAGTTTATCCCCAGTGCCTTTGCTGTATCTTTTGTGAGTTTTGAAATAAAGGCTGGTTCATTGTCTGACCCTATTGATATGGGTAGCCCATATCTTGGGATGATGTTGTTTAAAAGCTTCTTGACAGTAACTGAGGTGGTCTCAGTTTTAGTGGGAAACGCCTCTACCCGTTCCAAAAAAGTGTTCACCAGCTCCAATAGGTACCTATACCTATACTGTCCAGGTTTTACCTTTGTGAAATCTATTTCCCAATGTTTTTCGGGGGTTAATCCCCAGTCTCGGACTCCTTGGGTGGATACATTGACCTTAGTACTGTTGGTTTGTTGGTAGAGCATGTAGCCTTGAATAAGCTCCTGCGCCAGCTGATCTAGGTGGGGAAGGAAGAATTCCTTCCGTGTAAGTTTAGTCAGTTTTGTTTTTTCAAAATGAGTTCCTTCATGGAATTGAGGTAGAATTTGCCGCCCCAAAGTCTGTGGGAGGAAGATCCTACCGTCCTGGAGTTGCAGCTATTCCTCCGGGTTACTGATTCCACCCAGTTTTTGTGCGGTAAGGAGGTCTTCATCTGTATACTTCGGCGGCTCGCTCAGCACAGGGGTGGGGGTAACGTTAGCAGGCAAGTGGTCCTGCGGTAAGTAGCGTCCTTGGCTGCTTGGTCCGCTTTTCTGTTTTCTGTCACCTCCTTTGAGTTCCCTTTCCAATGACCAGGGCTGTGGATAATGGCAACTTGCTTTGGGGCCTATATAGTTGTTAGAAGGTTCCGGATTTTGTCTTTGTTTTTAATAGTTTTCCTTTCTCCAGTGAGCAATCCCCTCTCCCGGTAGATTGTCCTGTGCACGTGCACCGTGGCAAATGCATACCTGCTATCAGTGTAAATATTAACTGTTTTTCCCATCTCTGCCTTTAGGGCCTCTGTTAGGGCGATCAGTTCCACTTTCTGGGCCGATGTCCCCGGCGGTAGGGGCTCCGTCTATACAGTTCCTTGCAAGGTGACTACCGCTTCCCCCATGTACCTTATTCCATCCTGCACAAAGCTGCTGCCATCTGAAAAGAGTGTCAGGTCAGGGTTATGTCTCGGGACGCCCGTGAGATCCCAACATAGTTTCTGGAACTCCGTTACCTCATAACAGCAGTGCGGGGGCTCCGAGGAGCTTTGGTCCGGCAGTAAAGTTGCAAGGTTTAAGCTGGAGGCACGCTGGAACTTGATCCAGGGCTATTCTAGTAACAGTGTTTGATAATAAGTTATACGAGTATTAGACATTCATTTATCAGGGGCCCCTTGGAGCAAGGACTTTACAGCATGGGTGGCCATAATGGTTAAATCTTGTTCCATGGTTAGTTTATCTGAGTTTTTTACCAGTACGGCAATGGTCGTGACAACTTGCAAACAGGACGGCCAGCCCGAGGCCACTAGGTCTAGTTTTTTTGACAGATAGGCAACTGGCCTGTTTATGGCCTGAGCTTTTGGTCCACAAAGAGGCACCACGCCTTTGGTCCACAAAGAGGTGGAATGCCTTTTTTATGTCTGGCAGGGCCAACACCGGGGCTGAAATTAAAGTACTTTTGAGGGCCTGAAAAGCTTTTTCGCCCTCTGGAATCCATTGGAGGCTGGCCTCTGGTTCTTTTGTGATTTTGCATAAGTATTTTGCAGATTTAGCAAATTTTGGGATCCAGAGCCGGCAGTACCTCACTGCCCCCAGGAATTCCCGGACCTGCCTTTTATTTCCTGAGGCTGGAATGCTATTATAGCTTGTATGTGCTGATTAGTCAGAGACCTCTTATCTCCCTGGAAGTTGTAGCCAAGGTAGGTGGTTACCATTACGCAGAGCTGGGCCTTCTTTGCCGATACTCAGTACCCTAGAGTCTGGAGTTCTTTGAGCAGGTGCCTGGTGGCACTAGGCACTCATCTTGAGATTGCTGCAATTAGCAGGTCATTTATATATTGCAACAGAGTTACTTCGGGGTGCTGTTGCCAGAAGGCTGGGAGATCCTGGTGAAGAGCCTCATTGAACAGTGTGGGGGAGTTTTTGAACACTTGTGGGTGCCGGTCCAAGTTAATTGGCCACTCTCCCCTTTGTCTGGATCCGTCCATTCAAAGGCAAACACAGGCTGGTTCTGCTTGGCCAGCAGGATGTTAAAGAAGGCATCCTTAAGGTCCAGGACAGCGTATACTTGTCTTTTGGGGGAGAGCCCCCCCCAAGAGGGGATATGGGTTAGGGACCGTGGGGTCAATGTCCTCCACTCGCTTATTAACTTCCCTTAAGTCTTGCACTGGCCGGTAATCCCCTATGCCTGCCTTCCGGACCAGGAGCTGCGGAGTATTCCAGGACGAGTGGCATGGTACTAAGACTCCAGCCTGCCAGAGGCACTGGATGTAGACCACAATACCCCTCCTGGCCTCCTGGAGTATAGGGTACTGTTTTACTCTGATGGGCATTGCCTGACTTTTGAGCTGAGCAATGACCGGCGGCTGGGAGGATGCCAGCCCAGAGGGGTTTGATTCAGCCCAATACTTGGGGAAACTCAGTCTGTAATTGAACTAGTAGGGAGGCATTTGACGAGTCCAGGGGGAGCTTATTCTCAGTTAGCACATAATCCTCACTTACAGGGACAGTGACAAGAACTCTTGACACCTCTGGCTGGCTTAATTTTACAGTTGCCATGGTTTCCTGGAAACCTGTGCTGGCTTTAAGCTTGTGTAGGAGGTCTCACCCTAGGAGCGAGTACAGGCAGTCTGGCATTACTAAAAACGAATGGGTCACTTCCCCCTTTCCCAGGTTTACCATTCTTTTGGTGGTCCAGGGGTCTAACTGGGTTCTGGTAGCTCCCTGGACCAGAGTTCGTTTGTATTGAAGGGGATCCTTGTCCTTTTGTAGAACTGAGATTGCAGCTCCCATGTCCACAGAAAGTGGACAGGCTCACCCCCCTCTGTCAGTTTCACCTCGGGCTCTGGGGGAGGGGGTGTTATTAGAGCCCCATCCCCATCAGTTTGGCTGCAGCTGGAGCACTGGAGTGGGCAGTGGTGGTGGGTACTTTTCTGACCATGGAGGGGGGGCTGCAGTTGGGGCGGCTTGTTTGGGCAATCTTTTACATAGTGCTTAAACTTTTTGCAGTAGGCACATTGGTTTTTTGCCAGCAGTTTTCTTTTTGCATTTTTGTTGCCCCCTTTTCCAGCTGGCTGTTTTGACCTGGCTTCCTCCAGGGCCGCCACCACTACCT
This sequence comes from Carlito syrichta, assembly GCF_000164805.1. Lineage (NCBI taxonomy): Eukaryota > Metazoa > Chordata > Mammalia > Primates > Tarsiidae > Carlito > Carlito syrichta. The sequence goes on along the minus strand of NW_007257496.1, from coordinate 11,908 downwards.
TGGCCATTTTCTTTGCCTGCCTATCCTCCTGGGAGTCCCTATTGTTAAAAACTTTCTGAGCTACCTCTGTTAATTCTGACAAGCTTTTGCCTTCAAAGCCCTCAATTTTCTGCAGTTTTTTTTTATATCCGGAGCTGACTGGGAGGCAAATGCTATGACTAGTGCCCTCTGGTTTTCAGGGGCTTCAGGGTCTTTCGGAGTGTACGTCCAGTAGGCTTCCATGAGCCATTCCAGAAAAGCAATGGGAGATTCTTGTGGGACCTGAATAACCTCGCTTACCTTGGATAAGTTTGTTGGGCACCTCGCGGCAGCCCAGAGACCCCCCATTAGAGTCCGGCAATAGGTGGTGAAATGCTCCCTACTGTGATTAGTGTTGGGGTCTCAGTTAGGTCTCTCAGTGGGGAAGACATGCTCCACATGGGACTGCTCTGCAGGCCTGCCATCTGGTCCCAGTACCAGTTTCCTTACTTCCTGGTGGATTCTCTCCCTCTCTTCCATGGTAAAGAGAGCTTGGAGAGCTGTTGGCAATCATTCCATGTGGGCTACTGGGTAAAAAGATAGTTTCTAGAAGAGATATGAGACCCTGTGGTCGTTCAGAGAACGCCGGGTTTTGGTTTTTCCAGTTTCAAAGGTCACTAGTGGAAAAAGGGACATATACCATAAAAGGCGGGGCTCCCATCCTACCCATATCAAACCCTGGGGCCTGTCTTAAAGGGAGAACCACTGGCATCTGCACCTCCGGTTTTTCCGAGGACGAATCCGAGCTCATCAGTTGACTGGGACCTGTCAGCTCTCCTAAGGATAGATGGGGAAGCGGGGGATAGATGGACTGACAGGGGGACCCACTCCTAGTGTGTGACGGGCTGAGAGCCTCTTGTTTTTGCCTGGGCACAGGGTATGGCGGGGAGAATGTTGTCGTCCTCCGGAGGACCCTGAAGGACTGGGGTTTTGGCTTTAGGAGTTTCCTGTAGATATAAAATATGAGAAGAGTTATCATTTCTCTGAGCCTTCCTCATCCATGATGGTTGTTGCATTACTAGGAGGTACCAGGCTGCAATATACAGGATCTGGTCCAGAAGATGGCGATAGACAAACTGGCGGACTCCCTCCACTACAGTAGGATTGAAAGTCCCCTCTGATAGGCAACTGCAATTAGGAAATGTGGACCATTCAAGAGAGCAAAAGGTGGTTAGTTTGCCCTTGTTCACCTGGTCACCCGTGTCCTGTGCCGCTTTCTGGAAATTCTTTGAGTTGGAGTCTCACTCTATCACACAGACTGGAGTCCTGTGGCCACTCCCGGCCACCGCAGCCTCAACCTGCTGGGCTCCGGTGATCCTGCCACCTCAGCCTTCCAAGTAGCTGGAACTACAGGTGTGTGCTAGCACACCTGGCTAACTTTTTATTTATTGCAGAGATAAGGTCTCGCCAAGTTGCCCAGGTGGGTCTCGAACCCGCAGGCTCAGGCAATCCACTCACCTCAGCCTCCCAAAATGCTGGGATTACAGGCTGAGCCACCGAGCCCAGCTCTGGAAATTCTTGAAGTGGCACAAGACCAGCTGCAGAGGGGTGTCAGGCTGAGAACACTGTTGTCCCATGATATTGACAGCAATGACAGACACAACAGTGACAAACACCAAATATGAAAAGACAAGGACAAGGACTGGACAAAGAGACTTAACTACCCACGGGCAAAACAGGAGGTCACCGGGACCTCAGACCCCAGAATTAGCACAGCATTCAGCTTTCCTGAGGGTCTCTACAGCAGTGTACTTAAAACAGAAATCAGGAACCTGACTTACTTCTCTGAGGGTTTCCAGGGACGTTGTGAGTTTGCCAGAGATACAGGCCCAATTGAACCCAGAGTGTTCACAGGGATGCAGCCCCACAAGACCCGCCGGTTAAAATGGGTGCCATTTAAGTGTTTGGTTCTCCCGGACAAGCCCCCAGATGAAGTAGGGTCCAAGCAATTAAATGATAGTTCACTGACTTAAATTAGCAAAGGAGAGGTTTATTAGTTAAGGCTTTTGCTGGCCAGCAGCCACTTGCAGGGAACTAGTTCCTAGTAAGGGCCCTAGTTGCAACACAGGGCTGTCTTATGTAGTTAGATTTACATCCTGGCAGGCTAAAGATAGAACTTGGGATTTCCTAGGGCTTTTGTTGTAACATTTTGGAGGTGTGGGCAAGTAAGTAAGTTTACAGAAGCAGATGTAGCTGGTTATGTAGGTGCAGTGGATAAGGGTACAATTAATTGCATAATGTCTGCAGGAAAGTTTTCAGGAAAGGAGTAATGCCCGTTTCAAGGTTAGAGTTATTCCTGCTTTTTCCCCTTATATTTCTTTCTTTGTTTTCTTTGTTTCTTCTTACAGTTTCATAAAAATAATTTTGCTTTAGTTTATAGAATATATTTCTCTGTGTATGAACATAAATATCTAAAGAGATATGTGCACTCAACCTCTGTCCTTTCACCAAAGAAGTTTTCAAATACTGAGTGAAAGTTAGAAAAGGAATTAAAGAACTAATTATCTCTGTTCGGTTCTATACTATGCATGACAGATATTACCTTATTTTCAAACAAAATTTTTAGATCTCATGCGCTAAGATGATGGGACATTGGACAACTGGAGATATTCATGGTAAAGTGATGTTGTAATTGCTTGTGATAAAGAGAAAGCTGCCTTGAAAGAGAAGCTGAATCCAAAGCAATTCCCTCCTGTCTTGACAATCCTCAACACTGCCAAAAAACAAGCTTGATTGCAAGATTCACAGGTGAGGTGATTATTGCTTTCTTCAAACTCTTCATGAAAAGCATGAAGTATTTTTTTATTATTATTTTAGAATCAAGAGGTTCATGTGAAAGCTTGCTACATAGTTATACTGCTTGATGGTGAGACTTGGACTTCTGATGAGCCCTCTCCTCCCCGACCCCAGTGGTGAACATGATACGCAATGGGTAGTTTTACATCCTTTATTTCCCCTCCATTTCTCTCCCCTTTAGCTATGCCCAGTGTCTGTTGCCCCCATCCTTGTGCCCGTGTGTGTCTAGTGTTTAGTACCCACATATGAGTGAGAACACATGATATTCAGTTTTCTGTTTCTGTGATAATTGGCTTAGAATGATGGCCTCCAGATACATCCTGCAAATCATGCTGCAAATGACATGATGTTGTTCTTTAATACTGTGTAGTATTCCATAGTGTATTATTACCACATTTTCTTTACCCAGTTCACAGTCAGTAGGCACCTGGGTTGGTTCTATAGTTTTTTTTGTTATTGTGGATATTGTTACAATAAACATACAAGTGCAAGTATCTTTCTGACAGAATGATTTATGCTCCTTTGGGTGTATACTCAAAAGTGGGATTGCTGGGTCTATTTTTAGTTCCCTGGGAAATCTCCAAACTGCTTTCCACAGGGGTTGACCTAGCTAGCTTACATTGCCACCAACAGTATATGAGGATTCCCTCTTCTCCACAGTCTCACCAGCATCTGTTATTTCTTGACTACTTAATAATAGCCATTCTGACTAGCATGAGATGGTATAGTATCTCACTGAAGTTCTGATTTGCAATTCTCTGATGATTACTGATGTTGAGCTTTTTTTTCATGTTTGTTGGTCACTTGCATATCTTCCTTTGAGAAGTGTCTGTTCATGTCCTTTGCCCACATTTTAAGTTATTTAACCATTAAGTTTTATATTATGATAATAAACAAACACAGGATCTTTTAGGCATTACAGATGTAGAGCCTCACATCTATTTCAGCATCAAACATTCAGAAACTACTATAGTATTAGAATCACGTGAGAAGAATCAGGGTTGTGTCCTCTCTACTCTTCTTTTTGGAAGTTTGTGAAAGCTTTTGTTTTCATCAGTGGCACATAATTCCTGAAATTCATAGAGAAGCTACAATTCTCAGGCTTAGTGCAAATATGGGGAAAAACCCTAGTGGAGAGGCATGAGAAGTTTTCTATTAATATTTTTAGAAGACATGAAGTATTTCAAAGAATTATGCAAATGCATCATGCTGTGTGCCATTTAACACATTTTATTGTTTCACAGATTAGTACAATTTAGTGCTTGAGCAATGAAAATCTCTGTCAGAGTTGTTAAAAGCATCAGGGATCTGTAGGCAGAATGCTGACATTAGCAGTCCACAAAATGTGGACAATTGTAACCATAAATTAGAGAAATTACTAAGGAGATCCTTCTATAGTAAGGCAGAGATCCTTCCATAATAAGGCAGAGATCTGATGAGACACAGATGTCTGTGATGTCCCTACATATGTGTATAATTTTATTGTTGCACATGATGATATTTTCAATATTTTATTCTCACTCTTTTGGGGAACAATACTTTAATACTCCCCCAGTCAACAGTTACAGATGGCAGTTCCAGATATAAATTATTCCAGATATGATATTAAAAACTAATCTCAGCTCATTTTTATCGATAGCACCATACTTGCAAAATTAAAGCTGAAATATTGATATATGCAGTCATGAAGAAGAGAGAGATACATGATTATAAGTGTTTGAAATATTAAAGTTATCAGATATAGACTTCAAAAGAACCAAGAAATATATTCCATTAAAAGGACAACAGAAGGCATGATTGTACCTGTGAACATGAATCTTTAAAAAATAAAATTGGATCCAAGATGGCCACCATGGAGTAGCCAACCTACAACTCTCTATAGAGCAGCACAGGGAGGACAAACCCAGGTGCCAGTAAATTCAGCAGCTTAAGCAAATTTGGACGAAGAAAGCACCCTGCCTCCTGCAGAAGACTCTTGGACTGCTTAGGGAGCAAGAAGGAGAGAGTCCTGGCAACCAGTGTTGGAGCCAGAAGGCCCCTCCCCACCAGGTGCCAAACTCACGTAGAATCTGCAGTCCTGCCTTGTACATGGCAGGAGTGAGTGCTCCTGACATAGTCAGGGTCAGTTCCCCTTCTCCCAGGCACATGGGTCATTAGACCCATGAAGGAGGAGACCTGGTTAGGGCAAGCAGCATGCTGCTAAAGTCAATGTGGAGCTGAATGCCTACCCAAGCTCAGGTCACCTACTGCTAGTCAACCTTTGAGAACTTGCTCCTCACCAGAAGTGCCTGGAAGCCAGCATCTAGGCCAGGACAACTCACCTGCTAGTTGCATTCACTTGGTGCCCATTGTCAGCATATGACAGTCAGCCCTCCAAAGACCAAGAAGGATTGCCTACTAGCCTCACATGCCCAAGGGTGGGTCACACTGCCACACAAAACTGCTTCTTTTAAGTTCTGAGCATGGCCTTTGACAGGGGAGACTCTGTTTCCCAGTGGGAGCATTTCTGGGCTGTGAACAGCACTAAAGCCCCAGCAGAGTTGCCAGCTGCTGGGGGGGGCACATCTCCCCTCCAAATCACTGCAAATAACTCACAAAGGGAATTGGAAAGCAGTCTGGCCAGCCTGCCTACAGGAGACATTCTGCAAGAGAAAGTCATTTTTTGAGTTCTGAGCACCACACAGCAAGAGTGGCAGAGCAGGAATAAATGCCCCTCTCCCTCTAGTGTGAACTATTTTGAATGACAAAAAGACCCTAGGGCAGCTATTCCATATCTAATAACAAAACAACAAGACTGAAAAAAAACTACAAAAAAGAAGAGTTGCTCCTCACAGATGAGGAAAAACCAGTAGGAAAACATCACAGTCCTCAAAGCCTTAAAAAGGCATCACTTACAAAAGCACCTCCCAGTCCCCACACAAAGGAATCCACCCAGAATGACCAGTCCCCAATGACACAAAATTCAGACATTGAATGGCAAAAATAAGTAAGAAAAACCATGAGAAGTTGGAAGGAAAGATCATCCAGGTAACAAAAGTTGTGCAACAAGTAAAAGTTAAACTGGCCAATATGAGAATGGTCCAATCTGAAATCCTGAAAATGAAGAATTTCTTCCTGAAATTCCAAAGCACAATAATAGACCCAGGAAGCAGAATTGTCCAGGCAAAGGAAACACTCTTAGAACTTGAAGATCAAAATGTTGAACTAACCCAGTATGACAAAACAAGGAGAAAAGACTCAAAAAGAATAAGCAAAGCTACATAAGATGTGGGACTGTGTAAAGAAACCAAATATATGACTGATTATCATCCCCCAAACAGAAGGGGAAACAGAACACTGTGGAATAAGCCTTACAAGCAATCATCCAAGAAAATATCTTATATCTCACTAGAGAAGTGAGCATCCAAACACAAGAGATTCAGAGAACCCCTGCAAGATATTACATGAGACCATCCCCAAGACACATAGTAATTGATCTCCACAAGGTAAGCATGAAAAAAATCCTAAAGACAGCTAGAGAGAAGGCTCAGAATACCTACCAGAGATGGCCCACAAGAATTGCAGCAGAATTCTCAACAGAAACCCTACAAGCCTAAAGGGACTGGAGCTCCAGCTTTAACATTCTCAAAGATAATCAATTCCAGCCAAGAATTTCCTACCTTGCCAAGCTAAGCCTCATGAGTGATGGAGAATTAAAATCCTTCACAGGCATCTAATCCCTAAGAGAATACACCACCTCCAGACCAGCCCTTCAAAAGTTGCTTTTAAAACTTTTGAGCACAGAAACAAAAGAACAGTTCTACCCACCAAAAAAGACAGGCAAGCACAGAATTAGCAGAGCAAATAGATCATCCTCAATCCAAAAAAAAGTCGGGAAGAAGCAAGAAGCAAAGCAACATCTTAAAAGCCTTATGACAGGGATAAACTCTCACATATCAATAATTAACCTGAACACGAATGGATTAAATGCACCACTAAAAGGCATATACTAGCAAATTTGAAGAAAAGCAAGATCCAGCTTTCTGCTGCCTCAAGGAAACACATTTCACTGCAAAGAGCACCCAAAGGCTCAAAGTAATGGACTGGAAAATGATCTTCCAGGAAAATGGAAAGCAAAACAGAGGAGGAGTAGCTATTCTTGTATCAGACAAAACAGACTTTAATAAAAGTTAAAAAGGACACAGAAGGACACTACTGTGATATGATAAAAGGCTCAATCCACCAGCAAGAAATATCCATCTTGAATATATATGCACCCAACACAGGAGCACCCAGATTTATAAAACAATTGCTTAGTAAACTAAAAGAGAACATAGACACCAATACACTCATTGTCAGAGACTTTAATACCCCACTAACATCCCTATACAGATCATCAAGGCAAAAAACCAATAAGGAGATCTGAAACCTTTACTTGACACTTGACCAACTGGACCCAATAGACATCTACAAAACATTCCACTCAACAATCCCAGAGTATACATTCTACTCATCAGTACATGGAACATACACCAACGTTGATCACATGCTCAGGCATAAATCAAGCATGTACATATTTCAAAAGGTTGAAATAATACCAGCATCTTCTCAGATCGCAATGGAGTAAAAATAAATATCACCACCAACAAGAACACCCCAAAACACACAAAGACATGGACACTAAACAACATGCTGCTGAATGATTTTTCAACACAGGTATCAAGATAGACATAAAAAGATTCCTGAAAACAAAGACACAACATATCAAAACCTCTAGGATACCATGAAATCAGTATTGCCTGGGAAGTTCATAACATTAAATCACATATCAAGAAAATAAAGGGATCATGAGTAGATAGCCTAACATCACACCTAAGGTAGTTGGAAAGCCAATGATTAAATCCTAATATCCGTTGAAAAATCTATATTACTAACATACAGTCACAAATGCGAGAAATAGAAGACAAAAATAGCTTAGAAAGGATCAACAAGACAAAAAGCTGGTTCTTTAAAAAGATAAATAAGATTGATAAAACCCTGACCAGATTGACTAAAAAAGAAAATTCAAATAAACACAATTAGACATGAAAAATGTGAGGGCAAAACTGACTCCAAAGAAATTCAAAAGATTATCAGAGATTATTATGACCATCTGTATGCAAATAAACTAGAAAATCTAGAGGAAGTGGAGAATTTCCTGGCATCACACACCCTCCAAAGGTTGAAACAAGAAGACATTACATCCCTAAATAGACCAATAACAATTCAGGAAATCAACTCAATTATAAGAAACTCCCTGCCAAAAAAAAGCCCTGAACCAGATGTTTTCTCAGCTGACTTCTACAAGACATACAAGAAAGAACTACTACCAATCTTATTGAAAGTATTCCAGGCAATAGAGAAGGAAGGAATTCTCCCTGGCTCATTTTATGAAATTAATACCATCCTGATACCCAAACTGGCAAAGACCTAAAAAAAAAAAAGGGAATTACAGGCCAATCTCCCTGATGAACATACATGTAAAAATTCTCAACAAGATTTTAGCAACTCGTATCCAACAACTCATTTCAAGGATCATCAACCATGACCAGATGGGCTTCATTCCCAGCTTGCAGGGCTGATACAACATTTGCAAGACCATAAATGTAATTCAGAATATTAACAGGTGTAAAATAAAGAACCACATGAGTATCTCATTAGACAGAAAAAGCATTTGATAAAATCTAGCATCTCTTCTTGATTTTAAAAAAATCCTCGAACGCCTAAGTATCAAAGGAACATTTCTCAAAACAGTAAGAGCCATCTATGACAAACCTGTAGCCAACATCATGTTTAATGGGCAGAATCTGGAAGCATTCCCCCTAAGAACTGGAACAAGACAAGAATACCAACTCTCACCCCTCCAACTCAACATAGTACTGGGAGTCCTAGCTACAGCAATCAGGCAGGAGAAGGAAATCAGGGGTATCCAAATAGGACAAGAGGAAGTTAAGTTATCCCTCTTTGCGGATGGTATGATTCTGTACTCAGCAAGTCTAGAGAGTCTGTCAAAAGTCTAGAGAGTGTCATTTATGACACTGGTAAAATCTTGGGATACAAAAGCAACACGCAAAAGACAATTGCACTTCTATATGCCAACAACAAGCTGGCTGAGAACCAAATAAAAAACACAATTCAATTAACAATAACAACCAGAAAAGTAAGATGACATGCAAAATCATACTTTTAAAGGCATTAGAAAAGTGCAGAATCAAAAAAAGAAAAGTGCAGAATCAACAAGGACTAGGAGTAAATTCCAGATGATGGAAAGTCTCTCAAAAATGAGTTGGATGTAATTTGTTGCTTTTCTTTGGGTCCCCTGAGATTTTGAGTCTGATCCAGGCAAAGGGTGCTATTGAGATACAATTAAGCTGCTGTTATTGCAGAGGATTTTGATTTTAAAAATTAGGGACTTAAAACCTTTAATATATGTCTGACTTTCCCTGCTCAGCACCTCCTAAAGTCTGAAGCTGTGAGGAGCTGGAAGACCAAGAACTAGGCCAAAACTTTTGTAAATCTGTAATTTCTCAAAGTCTAAAGATGCAGAAGAAACAAGTATTTACCAGATGGAGGCACAGCTAAGAATGTACCAGATTACAATGAAAAGTCCAAGAGAAACCGTGAGCCTCTATTGTCAACTGAAGTTGTTTTCCTTGGGACAGCTTTCTTATTTTAAATAACTAGACCCTTGGAATCTCAGATTAGCCATCAGAAGATGGAACCTATCTGAAAGGGAAAAAATGTAGGAATTTCAGTGGTCACAGTGTGCAAATGCCAAAGTTGGAGACTTAAGGAACCTTAATCAAATTATGAGTTTCTTCTTCAAAATATTTATAAAATCCTTTCTTTTGAGGACTGAATAGCATTTAATTGTGTGTAAATGCCATATTTTCTTTGTTTATTCATTTGGCTATGGACATTTAGGCTGTTTTCTTACCTTGGCTATTGTGAATACTGCTGCAAAAAAAACATAGGAATGCAGATATCTTTTTGACACACTGATTTAATTTTCTTTGGATATATACCCAGTAGTAGAATTGTTGTATAATACCATATCTCCATTTTAAATTTTTTGAGGAACCTCCAAATTGTTTTCCATAATGGCTGTACTAATTAGCATTCCCAATAGCAGTGTGTAAGAGCTCTCTTTTCTCCATATCCCAAGCCAACACATGTTATTTAGAATAAACCTGTTATTATGTTAAGTAAAATAAGCCAAGTACAGAAAGACACATGCCACATGCTCTCACTCATATATGGAATCTGAAAAGTTGTTCTTATAGAGGTAGAAAGTTGAATAGTGGTTGCCAAAGGATGAAAAGAGTAGGAAGAAAGGAGGAATGGGAATAGATTGGCCAAGTACAAAGTAACATATAGAAGGAATAATTTCTGATGTTCTCTTGCATAGCACATTGACTAGAGTTAAGAACAATGTATGGTATATTTCAAAATGCCAGAAGAGAAGGTCCTGAATATTCTCATCACAAACAAATTATAAATGTTTAAGATGATATTCTAATTAACCTGATTTGATTATTACAAAATGTATACATGTATCAAGACATCACAGTGTATCTCCAAAATATGTATAATTATTATGTGTCAATCATATACAAAGATATTTGTCAAATTCCAAGGCTATATGGTATGAGTCTAAAGTCAAAAAACCTCTGAGAAGCAGTGGAATCTCCCACAGCATATTGATGCTCAAGAGAAACAATCCAGCAGGTCCTCAGGAGAAAACCTGAATGATCACATCTTAAAAATAGGGGGAAATCACTCACAGGTTGAATCTCACCAAACCTACACTCTCCTTACCTCAGTCTCAGATTGGGTAAGGAAACCAGCCCTACACTCTATTAGGATAACAGAGGAAAAGGTGATATCTGCTTCTGTTAGAGAGTAACTTCATTGAAAGACTCAAGATAATAAAATAAAAAGAAGGGCAGAAACCATTGAGCTAGCAGCAAACATATTAGAAAAAAATCAACAAAATGAAAAATTGTTTCTGTAAAAATAAAATCATAAAATTGATAGACCCTTGCCAGACTTATTAAACCTGGAGCATTTGTGGAGATGATAGAAGGGTCATAATTAGACTACATGGCTGAACCAAGAATTAAAACTGCCAAATATGAATGGGCTTTCTACACAGGGAAATGCTCATATTACTGGGAGAAGTTAAAGAAAAACTGTTCGTGTATCAGAATAGTCAATATTATAAGGATGTTAGATAGTTCCAAAGTAGTCTATACATTCAGTACAATTTCAAACAAGATTGCAGAAGGTTGAATAGTAAAAAATTGAGGAGCTAATTGTAAAACTTAAAAGAAATTCAACAGTTCAAGAGTAGGCAAGGAAATCTTAAAAAAAAACAGAAATGAAAAAGTTATACTATCTGATTTGAGGGTGTATGATAAGCTAAAGTAATTAATATAGAGTAATGCTGGCAAGAAAGAAAGGAATAAAGGTGGGAAGGAAAGAAAGAAGGGAGGGAAATGGGAGGAGGGAAGAAAGAAAAGAGGAAGAGAGGGAGGAAGGGAAAGAAATAAGCCAATGGAAAATAAAGGTTCAAAAACAAATCCACATACATATGACACATGTTTTATGGGACAAAAGTGAATTTATACTGCAATAGAGAATTAATTATCTTTTTAATAAATGACTGAATTAGTTGGATATTACATGAAAAAGTAAAATATCTTCATCCCTACTCTAAAGCAAAACAAAAAGAACTTTAAAAAATCAATACTGAATTCATTTCAGATCTTAGTGTGAAAAACGAAACAAAGATTTAGAAGAAAACATTAAAACAACATTTTCACAGGTATAAAGTAAAAAATGAGTTCTTAAATAGAACATAAGAAGTGCTAACCGGGGTTCGGGGGCAAGATGGCGACCTGGCAACCCGGTGTCTGAAGCCCTCTGCAAGGGAGATCTGCAGTGGGTCTCTGACTCTCGCCCCCGGGAGGCTGGGGACCCCAGCATCGCAGCCTACTCCTCAAACAGAGCTCGGCCATCGCTATCACTGGAACATCGCAAGGACTGGACATTTTTACTGCATCGTCCTCTCCCG